>NC_081535.1:520161-660161 GCF_030273125.1 Centropristis striata
ATAATGAGGTTGAGCTGTAAAAGATGATCCCAGCATGACGTGGTGATCATTATTTAAGTTTATATACAAACAGAATGAAAAAGAGTCAAAAACCAACAAAATAAACCCAAACTAAAAGGGTTAATGAGCGTGCTGGGACTGTATTTCTGTCTTGCTGAGGAAGTCAGGCCTCTAGCCTCCGTCAGCATGCAGAAGGAGAATTAATGCTGTGAAGAATGTGTTAATCCGACACGTCTTCAGCTTCAACCACGTTGAGTTGTTATGTAACTTTAAGCGATTGTGAGATGTAAAGTTGTGCAGAGGAAACCTGAGGCGACCTGTCTCTAAATACAGACAATGAGCCCTTTCACTGCTCGCACCGCTAGTCACAAACTGTTTAAAAGAGGAAAATAGTCTTCAGCAGCTTGATGCAACATGCAAACAACCTGCAACAAGTGCAAGAAGGCAGATCCTTGAGAAAGACGCTTTCTCATCGTGACCCTGGTGAAACAGTTTCATTCAACCCACAAAACCACTTCCTGCTGCAGAACCCAAAATAAACAGCTCGTCTGTCTGTCAGGATCCCTGCTGCTGGATCTGCAGCTTCACTCAACACAGAAACTCTTTAATACCAACGCAATGTGTTCGTTTCTCAAGTTTAGTGTTTGCATCATTCTAGCAAGTCACAGAGACAGAACACTGCAAAAAATGGTCTAAAAACCAGATAAAACAGTAAATCTAAAGGTCTACAACCAGATAAAACAGTAAATCTAAAGGTCTAAAACCAGATAAAACAGTAAATCTAAAGGTCTAAAACCAGATCAAACAGTAAATCTAAAGGTCTAAAACCAGATCAAACAGTAAATCTAAAGGTCTAAAACCAGATAAAACAGTAAATCTAAAGGTCTAAAACCAGATCAAACAGTAAATCTAAAGGTCTAAAACCAGATCAAACAGTAAATCTAAAGGTCTAAAACCAGATCAAACAGTAAATCTAAAGGTCTAAAACCAGATCAAACAGTAAATCTAAAGGTCTAAAACCAGATCAAACAGTAAATCTAAAGGTCTAAAACCAGATCAAACAGTAAATCTAAAGGTCTAAAACCAGATCAAACAGTAAATCTAAAGGTCTAAAACCAGATCAAACAGTAAATCTGAGGGAAATGATCTTGCTGCATGGACAGATAATTTACCTTGACAAGATTTTTTAAATTAAGATTATTAAATCTAGAAATAAGCATGTTGAACACTTAAAATAATAAATTAACTTTTGTCTTTTTTGTGTCTTTTTTGGGTCATTTCGTGTCTTTTTGGTCACAAAATGACCCAAAAAAGACAAAAAATGTAGAAAAGAGATAACTTAAAGCTGCCAGCAGTGATGAAGTGGCCCGAGCAGAGTGACCTGATGATTATTTGGTTCTTACCAAGATAATATTAATTAGTCACCGTTGGTGTTCCTCAGGGCTCTGTGTTGGGCCCGTTATTGCTTATTTTGTACATTAATAAGCTCTTACATACATAATCTGTTTTTAAAGAATCAATAACACGATGATTATTAATTCAAAGGCTTGGAGATTTGGTAGATTGTGTTGTTCAGAGGAAACTACGTGTGTTTTTATGGAAACGTTGCTGATGCAATCAGTTTATGAGTTGTTTCTTCTCAGAAGGAGCTGATCACGTAAGCAACAAAGCCCTGAGCCTCCGCCACGTACTGTACGCTTATAAAACAGGGGATCTGGTTCCCCAATCCGCCTTAATGAGGATCAAAGGTTGTTGTGAGGGATTCTGGAGTTAAAACTCAGAACAAACTCTCGAGGTCCTCAGACCTCAGCAGGACCCGACAGAGACGCTCCATCTCCACCACAAGACAGGAAACCTGAACTCTAAGTAAGATAAATACCTCAGATCAAGAGATATCTGCTTATTAATGTCTGATCAGAGAGTTCTTCTCAGTCAGCAGTTTTTATTTTAGACTGTTTCACGGCTTTTGACTTATTTCAAGAATTTTAAGAAAAATATTCTCCATACAGATAAAAATCTTTGTAGCTGTGTGAAGAAAAGTTGACTAGTTTTTAGTGACTTTGCTGGTTTCTATAAATATAATGCCTATCATATCATTATGTCCAGATGATGGCTCTAGCATTTACTGATTATTAATTCAAGAATATTTTTACACATATTAAGAAAATAGGTCACGTGTATTTCATTAGAATCAAGAAAAAGTCACTTGTTATTAGTTAGAATACACTAATTTTCTTGTTCCGTTGACTGATAATTTTGCTATTTTTAAAGCAAAATACACCTAATTTTTCTACTTTTTTCATTGTTTTTAACTCTATGGAGTCTGGGGCTATTTTGTCCATTTTTTTTATCCTTTCCATCCTGTATACACCACTTGTGTCTTTTTTTTGTCATTTTGTGTCTTTTTTAGTAATTTTGTGTCTTTTCTAGATATTTTGTGTCTTTTTTTGTAATTTTGTGCCTTTTGTTGGTCTTTTTGTGTCTTTTTTTTGTAATTTTGTGTCTTTTTTAGTTATTTTGTGTCTTTTTTTAGTAATTTTGTGTCTTTTTGTGTCTTTATTTAGTCATTTTGTGTCTTTTTTAGTTATTTTGTGTCTTTTTTTAGTAATTTTGTATCTTTTTTAGTACTTTAGTTCAACATAAAATGTGATTTTGAATCTTTTTTTACTTTCAAAACACTATCATGCTCAATAAAGAATTGTAAACATTGCAAATGTGAACAAAGAGAAATGCACCTGTCATTAGTTAGAATACACTAATTCTAAGGTATTTGTGGTTCATTGAGATTAGATATTTTTACTGGTTTTGGAAAGTCTTGACAAGACACATTTTATTGTTCTGTTGGCAGATAATTTTGATATTTTTTAAGCAAAATACACCTAATTTTTCTTCTGGGGTCTATTTGAGTCTGAGTCTGGGGCTATTTTGTCCATTTTTGAATCCTTTCATCCTGTATACCACACTGTCTTTTTTAGTCATTTTGTGTCTTTTGTTGGTCATTTTGTGTCTTTTTTTCATAATTTTGTGTCTTTTTGTGTCTTTATTTAGTAATTTTGTGGGTTTTTTTAGTCATTTTGTGTCTTTTGTTGGTCTTTTTGTGTCTTTTGTTGGTCATTTTGTGTCTTTTTGTGTCTTTATTTAGTAATTTTGTGTTTTTTTTAGTCTTTTTGTGTCTTTTGTTGGTCATTTTGTGTCTTTTTTTCATAATTTTGTGTCTTTTTGTGTCTTTTTTTTGTAATTTTGTGTCTTTTCTTGTCATTTTATGTTTTTATTTAGTCATTTTTTGTCTTTTTAGTTATTTTTTGTCTTTTTTGTGTTTCCATTAGCAGATAATTATGATATGTTTAAGCAAAATACACCTCATTTTTCTCCTTTCTGTCTTGTTTCTAAGAGCTGACTTTTTGCAGTGTGCAGTCTTTCACCAGCTGACCTGCGTCCATTGAAATGTATGCAAATATTAACATTGACAGTGTGACTCTGTTTCTGTACCCGTCTCAGGAGCGCTGCAGCTGGAACAGGCCGTTAGAGTGACGGCCTTTAAAGAGATTTATTGGTTGTTGATGGTGTTTGAGGGGAAAGAAGGAAGTAAAGAAGGAAGTAATCTTCATCCGGAGGAAGAAGAAGAGAGCAGCAGCTTCCTCACAACAACTTCTCTCTGTTGAACGATGTCCACGGCCTCCACAGACACGCTGGCAAGAGGAAGCAAAGCCTCCAAAGCTTCAAAGGATCATAAAAAGGTGAGAGACTCGTTATTAATACACATCCTCTTTATTAGACTCAATCACTGCTGCACCATGGAACAGACTGTTACAGTCTCATCACGTCTCTAGTTGGTTTTATTCTATTTTAATTCATTTTAATGTCTTTGTGGTGATCAGTCACACTTTGAGCTGGTTCAATAATTCATCTTTGCTCTTAATAAGTCTACAGGAGCATCTCAATGAGTTACAATATCATATAAAGTTGATTTATGTCAGTGATTAAATTCAAAATAAGGTGAAATAAGACATTCTATAGATCCATTACACACTGAATGACACATTTCATGTCTTCATTTATTTAATTTATTCTCATTATAATGATTATTATGGTTTACATTTAATGAAGACCTTAAATTCACTGTCTCAAAAAATGTAATATTACCAAAGACCAATTTTAAAAGTGTGTTTAATATGTAAATGTTTCCTCTGAACAGTTTGTCATCTCTATGACTCAATACTTTTCATCATATTCTGATTTATTGAGATGATCCTGTATGTTTATATATTATAGATGTTTATATATTTATTGAGATGATCCTGTAGATTCTGTTGGAGTCAATCTGACTCTGAACAAAAGAGGAGACTCGGTTCATTTATTAACATCACTCAAGAACAGAAAAAAGACACGAACTGACCAGAAAAAGACATAAAATGACTAGAAAAGACGGAAAGTGACCAAAAAAGAGACACAAAATGACCAGGAAAGACACAAATTGACCAAAAAAACACATAAAATGACCTAAAAAATACACAAAAAGACATAAAATGACCAAAAAAAGAGACACAAAATTACCAGAAACACCCGTAAAATTCCTGGAGACTTGTCTCCAGTTTCTCTCTTTCTGTTATTGTGTTTATCTATAAGACTCAATATTTGGTTGATTTGAAATACTGGAAACTAACGTTTCATCATATTGTGATTTATTGAGATGATCCTGTAAGATGTTATAAAACTGTAAAAAGTTGTAAAGTTGTAAAGATAAAACAAAGAGCAGCTGAATGTTGGTGTTAGTGTGATGAGAACAGTCAGCTTCAGCTCCGTTACCATGGAAACCCCCTACAGTCAGCTCCATCTCCGTTACCATGGAAACCCCCTACAGTCAGCTCCAGCTCCGTTACCATGGAAACCCCCTACAGTCAGCTCCATCTCCGTTACCGTGGAAACCCCCTACAGTCAGCTCCATCACTGACTGTAGAGCTGATTCATCACTGTTCTCTCAGCTACACTGTAAAAAAAACTGCTCGGTCAGTTCATCACTGTTTATCTGGTTTAAGAGTTAATTTATTATTTTAAGTGTTCAACATGCTTATTTCTAGATTTAATCATCTTAAACTTGTTCTGTCAAAGCACTTTGTGATCGTGTTTTTAAAGGTGCTATATAATATATATTTCATAATCTTCAGCTTAATTTGCTAAAGTAAGAAAACTAAATATGCAATTGCTTATATTGAGTGTATTTCACTTATTTTTAGACTGTAAAAAGTTACATTTTTAAGTGATCTCATTTTAAAACCATCTTATTTTATGATTATGTTTTGTATATTTCACTTATTTTGGTGTTGTATAAAGTTACTTTTGAAGTGAGCTGATCTTAAAACCAGTATTTTATGATTATCTAAGCCTTCTAAATGCATCTGTAGACATGCCGATTTCTAGATTTAACAATCTTAATTAAAGAAATCTTGTCAAGTGAAAGTATCTTGCTGCATGGACAGATGATTGACCTGTTTTGAGGAGTTTTTCCCTCAGATCCAGTGTTTCTATCTGTTTCAGACACTGTGGTGACAGGTTAGAGTGAACAGAAGAAGTCTTTTTATCTTAACGTGTGTTTGGTGTTTCCTGTTTCAGCCGACAGCAGCAGCTCTGAAAGGAGCCATCCAGCTGGGAATCGGCTACGCTGTCGGCAACATGAGCTCCAAACCAGACAGAGACGTCCTCATGCAGGACTTCTCCGTGGTGGAGAGCGTCTTCCTGCCCAGGTACCCAAACGCACCAAAACAAGACACTAAATCACCAAAACAAGACACCAAATCACCAAAACAAGACACTAAATCACCAAAACAAGACACCGAATCACCAAAACAAGACACCAAATCACCAAAACAAGACATTAAATCACCAAAACAAGACATTAAATCACCAAAACAAGACACTAAATCACCAAAACAAGACACTAAATCACCAAAAGAGACGTATAATGACCAAAACAAGACACTAAATCACCAAAAAAAGACACATATTGACCAAAAAAAGATACAAAATTACCAAAAAAAGACAGAAAATGAACAAAAAAGACGTAAAATAACCAAAAAAGACACAAATTGACCCAAAAAAGACACAAAATTAACAAAAAAGACACAAAATTAAAAAAAAGACGCATAATGACCAAAAAAGACACAAATTGACCAAAAAAAGACACAAAATTAACAAAAAAGACGTATAATAACTAAAAAAGACATACAGTTACCAAAAAAGATGTATAATAACCAAAAAAGACACAAATTGACCCAAAAAATACATAAAATTAACAAAAAAGACACAAAATTAATAAAAAAGACGTATAATGACCAATAAAAAGACACAAAATACATGTAAAATTACCATAAAAGACAGAAAATGAACAAAAAGACGTTAAATGACCCTGAAGCAGAATTCTGTGCTCCTCCTCCTGTGTTAAAGTTGCTGTATGTTGCTGTTGATGGGTGATATTTGTTGTTGCCTGTATGTTGCTGTTTATGAGTGATATTGAACGTTGCCTGTATGTTGCTGTTTATGGGTGATATTTGTTGCTGTTGATGGGTGATATTTGTTGTTGCCTGTATGTTGCTGTTGATGGGTGATATGTGTTGCTGTTTATGGGTGATATTGAATGTTGCCTGTATGTTGCTGTTGATGGGTGATATTTGTTGCTGTTGACGGGTGATATTGAATGTTGCCTGTATGTTGCTGTTGACGGGTGATATTTGTTGCTGTTGACGGGTGATATTGAATGTTGCCTGTATGTTGCCGTTGATGGGTGATATGTGTTGCTGTTTATGGGTGATATTGAATGTTGCCTGTATGTTGCTGTTGATGGGTGATATTTGTTGCTGTTGACGGGTGATATTGAATGTTGCCTGTATGTTGCTGTTGACGGGTGATATTGAATGTTGCCTGTATGTTGCTGTTTATGATTGATATTGAATGTTGCCTGTATGTTGCTGTTGATGGGTGATATTTGTTGTTGCCTGTATGTTGCTGTTGATGGGTGATATTGAATGTTGCCTCTATATGTTGCTGTTTATGATTGATATTGAATGTTGCCTGTATGTTGCTGTTGATGGGTGATATTGAATGTTGCCTCTATATGTTGCTGTTTATGATTGATATTGAATGTTGCCTGTATGTTGCTGTTGATGGGTGATATTTGTTGTTGCCTGTATGTTGCTGTTTATGATTGATATTGAATGTTGCCTGTATGTTGCTGTTGATGGGTGATATTGAATGTTGCCTCTATATGTTGCTGTTGATGGGTGATATTGAATGTTGCCTGTATGTTGCTGTTGATGGGTGATATTGAATGTTGCCTGTATGTTGCTGTTGATGGGTGATATTGAATGTTGCCTGTATGTTGCTGTTGATGGCTGATATTTGTTGTTGCCTGTATGTTGCTGTTGATGGGTGATATTGAATGTTGCCTGTATGTTGCTGTTTATGGGTGATATTTGTTGCTGTTGATGGGTGATATTGAATGTTGCCTCTATATGTTGCTGTTGATGGGTGATATTGAATGTTGCCTGTCTGTTGCTGTTGATGGGTGATATTGAATGTTGCCTCTATATGTTGCTGTTGATGGGTGATATTGAATGTTGCCTGTATGTTGCTGTTAATGGGTGATATTTGTTGTTGCCTCTATATGTTGCTGTTGATGGGTGATATTGAATGTTGCCTGTATGTTGCTGTTGATGGGTGATATTGAATGTTGCCTCTATATGTTGCTGTTTATGATTGATATTGAATGTTGCCTGTATGTTGCTGTTGATGGGTGATATTTGTTGTTGCCTCTATATGTTGCTGTTTATGATTGATATTGAATGTTGCCTGTATGTTGCTGTTGATGGGTGATATTTGTTGTTGCCTGTATGTTGCTGTTGACGGGTGATATTGAATGTTGCCTGTATGTTGCTGTTGATGGGTGATATTGAATGTTGCCTGTCTGTTGCTGTTGATGGGTGATATTGAATGTTGCCTCTATATGTTGCTGTTTATGATTGATATTGAATGTTGCCTGTATGTTGCTGTTGATGGGTGATATTTGTTGTTGCCTGTATGTTGCTGTTGATGGGTGATATTTGTTGTTGCCTGTATGTTGCTGTTGACGGGTGATATGTTGCTGTGTTGGGCAGCGAGGGCAGCAACCTGACTCCGGCTCATCACTACCCAGACTTCCGTCTGAAGACGTACGCTCCGCTGGCCTTCCGCTACTTCAGAGAACTGTTCAACATCAAACCAGACGACTATCTGGTGAGTCACAGCATCATCTTCATCCTCATCATCATCATCATCATCCTCCTCATCCTCACTGTGTCTCTGTTTTTGCTGTTGTTGCTAGTACTCCATCTGTAAGGAGCCTCTGATCGAGTTGTCCAACCCCGGAGCCAGCAGCTCCTGGTTCTACCTCACCAGCGACGACGAGTTCATCATCAAGACGGTGCAACATAAAGAGGCCGAGTTCCTGCAGAAGCTGCTTCCTGGTTACTACATGGTGAGTTCCCTGGACCCTTTATAGGGCCAAGAACTATATTCTGGGTCCAACCTGGACCCTTCACCAGGAGAGGAACTAGATTCTGTATCTAGATGGTCTCCGTGTCTCTCTGTGAGCTCGTAGAACCTCATGGATTTATTCCAGATCATCAGCAAAGATCAGGCTGCGTCACAGACGGTGACACAATTAGAAAATCACAAAAAAAGTCACAATAACGGGAAAAAAGTCGAAGTCACGAGAAAAAAGTCAAAATTAAAAAAAAAAATGCGAAATCATGAAAAAAAAGGTCAAAATAACGAGAACATAGTCTGAATAAGGTCAAGAATAAAAAGTCAAAATGAGAAAAAAAAAATTTGAAGTCACAAGAAATATTTAAAAATGAGAAAATAGTAAAAATAATGGTCAAGATAACAGGAAAAAAGTTAACACCATGACATGTATTTTAATGTCATGAATTTGCAACATTTTTCTCATAGATTTGCCACTTTTAATCTCATGAATTTGTAACTTTTTTCTCATAGATTTTCCACTTTTAATCTCATGAATTTGCAACTTTTTTCTTGTAGATTTTCCACTTTTAATCTCATGAATTTGCGACTTTTTTCTTGTAGATTTTCCACTTTTAATCTCATGCCTTTGCAACATTTTTCTCGTAAATTTCCAACTTTTAATCTAATGAATTTGTAACTTTATTCTGGTAGATTTTCCACTTTTAATCACATGAATTTGCGACATTTTTCTCGTAGATTTGCCACTTTTTATCTCATGAATTTGCGACATTTTTCTCATAGATTTTCCACTTTTAATCTCATGAATTTGCGACATTTTTCTCGTAGATTTTCCACTTTTAATCACATGAATTTGCGACATTTTTCTCGTAGATTTGCCACTTTTAATCTCATGAGTTTGTGACATTTTTCTCATAGATTTGCCACTTTTAATCTCATGAATTTGTAACTTTTTTCTTGTAGATTTTCCACTTTTAATCTCATGAATTTGCGACATTTTTCTCATAGATTTTCCACTTTTAATCTCATGAATTTGTGACTTTTTTCTCATAGATTTGCCACTTTTAATCTCATGAATTTGCGACATTTTTCTCATAGATTTTCCACTTTTAATCTCATGAATTTGCAACTTTTTTCTCGTAGATTTGCCACTTTTAATCTCATGAATTTGCGACTTTTTTCTCATAGATTTTCCACTTTTAATCACATGAATTTGTGACTTTTTTCTTGTAGATTTGCCACTTTTAATCTCATGAATTTGCGGCATTTATCTTGTAGATTTTCCACTTTTAATCTCATGAATTTGCAACATTTTTCTCGTAGATTTGCCACTTTTAATCTCATGAGTTTGTAACTTTTTTCTCGTAGATTTGCCACTTTTAATCTCATGAATTTGCGACATTTTTCTCGTAGATTTGCCACTTCTTGTGGTTCCACCATTGGACATGTTGCCGACCCTCATTTATCTCTGACTCGTGCATCAAACTGCTCAGAGGAACAGTTCCTATCTCAGTCTCTGTGTTTTCTAGAACCTGAACCAGAACCCGAGGACGCTGCTGCCCAAGTTCTACGGTCTGTACTGCATCCAGTGTGGCGGCGTGACGGTGCGGCTGGTGGTGATGAACAACGTCCTGCCCCGATCCATGAAGATGCACTACAAGTACGACCTGAAGGGTTCCTCCTACAAACGCCGCGCTTCACGCAAAGAGCGCCTCAAGTCCTCGCCCACGCTCAAAGACCTGGACTTCCAGGAGATGCACGAGGGTTTACACTTCGACCCCGACACCTACAGCGCCCTGATGAAGACCCTGCAGAGGGACTGCCGGGTCTGTTCATACATTATATCATATATTATATTATAATATATATATATTATATTATTATAGTCTTTATCCTCACTAGATACGCACGTTGGTGATTAGAGTGGGTGATCAAAGGTTAGAATAGTTTGGGATTTTTCATCAGTTTTAGTTTTAATTTCGTTGTGAATTTTTGTTTCAAACTCAGTTAGTTTTAATGAGTTTTTAGAGTGCGTTTGATAGTTTTAATTAGTTTAAATTTTGGGAAAATGCTTAGTTTTAGTTTAGTTTTTAGTTATTTTGTAATGGGGTATTTGTTGGGTTAGGGCAATTTGTCACTTTTTTCTTGTAAATTTTAGATTTTTTTCCCGTAAATTTGACAATTTTTTCTTGTTTATTTGTCAATTTTGCTTGTAAATTTGCTATTTTTTTCTTGTTTATTTGTCAGGAAAAAAATTACTTTGAAAAAAACGAAAAAATAGTCAGAAAAACAGAAAAAAAATAGTCAGAAAAACAGAAAAAAATGTCCTTAAAATAATAAATTAACCCTTAAAACCAGATAAAGTAAAGCTGCCAGCAGTGATGAACTGACCCGAGCAGAGTGACCTGATGATTATTTGGTTCTTACCAAGATAAAAAAAACTTTAGATTTAGAAGTGTTAGATCATTTATCTGGTTTTAAGAGTTAATTTATTATTTCAAGTGTTCAACATGTTTATTTCTAGATTTAATAATCTTAATTTAATAAATCTTGTCAAGGTAAATTATCTGTCCATGCAGCAAGATCATTTCCCTCAGATTTACTGTTTGATCTGGTTTTTTTTATTTTTTACAGTGCATGTTCTTCTGTCTCTAAAATGAAAAGAAGGAACAGTGTGAATCAGCCAAGCTGTCAGAGCTTCAGCTGTTTAATTTATGATGATAGAAAACAGAGAAAAGTAGCAAATTCTCACATGTGAGAAGCTGAAACCATTATAAATTATCTAGTTATTCAATCATTTTATCCCATTATCAGCACTAAAACGGCTCACAGTGGGTTTAAACGATTCCTGGAGACTGAAACCAGCCAGGGATCACGCCACAGATCCAGATCCAGATAAGGTTATGTAACAGCAGCCCCCTCTCTGGCTCAGTCAGGCTGGACCAGGGCCTCATTAGTCGGGTTATTATTTCATTAGTGTGAAACAACAAGAGAGGATTATCAGCCAGAGCAGCTGACTCTCAGACCTGCTGGTTTATTAGGAAACACAGTGAAGCTCTCTGTTTCCTTCATGACGTCACAGTTCAGGTTTAACATGAGTTGCACAAATACTCAACGCTGACGTAATACCAGAGAATAAAAACTCTTTGACATTACCGTATTTCCTCAAACACCCCCAAAAAATAAATAAATAAAATAAAAAGGGGAAAGGTACAAAGAAATGAAAGTATTCTGATCGTCCAATCTGAGATTACCTGAAATACGGTTTTATGGTAGAGACATATGTAATCCATTTTTGCCAATTTTCAATTCTCTGTTCTTAAATTGAAAGTAATTCTTTCCATTACAAAGATGCTGTAGACAATATCAATCCATGCATCTGCACTAGGAGCCTCCCTCTGCAGACATTTCCTCATTATTGATTTCTTACAGGCCACCAGTAACATTCTCACTAAATATTCATCTTTATTCCTTCACTCCAGTTCCTCTAGATCCACCAAATTGAAACAAAAAATTGATGCTGATTTTTTATTAATAGAAGCCCCGGCTACTATTGGAGGAAATACGGTAGTTTACTTTGGGGTTTTTTTAAACACACTTCATTGTTTTTAAACACATTAACAATATAAAACACAGTAATGGAAGACTTTTTTCTTGTAGATTTGCCACTTTTAATCTCATGAATTTGTATTTTTTTTCTCGTAGATTTGCCACTTTTAATCTCATGAATCTGTGACATTTTTCTTGTAGATTTGCCACTTTTAATCTCATGAATTTGTATTTTTTTTCTCGTAGATTTGCCACTTTTATTCTCATGAATCTGTGACATTTTTCTTGTAGATTTGCCACTTTTAATCTAATAAATCTGCTACTTTTTTCTCATAGATTTGCCACTTTTAATCTCATGAATTTGTGACATTTTTCTTGTAGATTTGCCACTTTTTTCTTGTAGATTTGCCACTTTTAATCTCATGAATTTGTATTTTTTTTCTCGTAGATTTGCCACTTTTATTCTCATGAATCTGTGACATTTTTCTTGTAGATTTGCCACTTGTAATCTAATAAATCTGCTACTTTTTTCTCATAGATTTGCCACTTTTAATCTCATGAATTTGTATTTTTTTTCTCGTAGATTTGCCACTTTTAATCGCATGAATTTGTGACATTTTTCTTGTAGATTTGCCACTTTTAATGGTCACTTTTAATCTCATTGTGTGTCTTAATTCGACTCCACGTACTATTCTTGAGACTTCAGCGTCTAAATGTTTGAGTTTGAACTGATTCTGCTGGTTCCAGGTGTTGCTGACTCCAGTTTCTGTCCCCACCAGGTCCTGGAGAGCTTTAAGATCATGGACTACAGTCTCCTGCTGGGGATCCACGTCCTGGACCGGAGGCCTCTGGGCCGAGGCAGCCGCATGGACAGCAGGAAGGGACAGAAGGTCCTCTACTCCACGGCCCTGGAGTCCATCCAGGGGACGGTGAAGGACCCGGGCCCGGTCGCTGACGACGACACGTGAGACATTTATTATTATTATCCCCTTATTATCATTTATTATTATTAATCTAATCCGTCCTTCGGTCTCTGGGTAGGGCTGGGCGACACGGCCCTAAAGAATATCACCATGTTTCAGGCTGTTTGTGCGATAACGATATTCTTGGCGATATTACGAAATACTTAAAAATATATAAAAAATAGGGGTGGGCAATATGGCCCTAAAAGAATATCACAATATTGCAGGCTGTTTTTGTGATAACGATATTCTTTACAATATTAGGAAATACTTTAAAAGATATAGAAAATATGATTTTTTTTTAGCCTGTATAAATAATTAAAAGTCTAAAATGTAGTGTGAAGTGCAAATCTCAACAGTTGCCAAATACAAACATTTTTACTCTTGACTCTTGAGTATGAGAAAATAATAAAAATAACCATTTAGGGGTTCGGGGGCATATTTTAATGACATTTTGTAAAGGAGAATAAAGGTTCTTGTATGTTTTATTTAAGGCTCTTATTTTGACAGTCTTCTTGTAAGTTCTGTGGTGGATTCTGTTAACACTGTGCTCTTATTTTGAAAGCTGCATGTGTTTAGCGACAGAGAGTAAGTAGCTTTTTGTGATTAAACCAACTGTAATTGTTAGCTAATGTTAGCTCGTGGCTAACGAGCAGCATAATGCAGCAGTGTGTGTGGAGGGCAGCTTCAAACGTACGCCACAACATCAACAAGTAGGAACGTCGCCAATATCATGATATGCATTGTTTTTAACCATTAAAAACTATACGTATATTATGGTGAAGGATCCGACACGGCCCAGCCCTCTGGACTCTTATTATTATTTATACTGTGACGTCTGCTGGGTTTCTGTGACGTCTGCAGCCAGCTCTCTTCTCTTTTCACCTGAAACGTCTCTTCTGCTTTTTCTTCTGTCCACTGACACAAACTGCCTTCTCATGAACAACAACTCATCGTTGTGAAATGTTGCATCACATCTGATCCGGTTCACGTTAAACTGGATCATGGTGAGGAGTCTCCTGCAGGGGGCGCCATAGAAACCACTTAGAACCTGAAGATCAGCTTTACTGCATTTACAACTGGTCCACAAGGCCCAAAGGGACATTTACCAACCAGAGACACACCACACATTAAAGTAGAACAAATGAAGAACAAAAAGAATACAAAGATTATAAAAGACATGTAAAACAGCTGCAAAGAGACTCAAAATGACCACAAAGAGACACTGCACTGCAAAAAAGTGTTTAAAAACCAGATCAAACAGTAAATCTAAAGGTTTAAAACCAGATCAAACAGTAAATCTAAAGGTCTAAAACCAGATAAAACAGTAAATCTAAAGGTCTAAAACCAGATAAACAGTAAATCTAAAGGTCTAAAACCAGATCAAACAGTAAATCTAAAGGTCTAAAACCAGATCAAACAGTAAATCTAAAGGTCTAAAACCAGATCAAACAGTAAATCTAAAGGTCTAAAACCAGATCAAACAGTAAATCTAAAGGTCTAAAACCAGATCAAACAGTAAATCTAAAGGTCTAAAACCAGATCAAACAGTAAATCTAAAGGTTTAACTTTAGATTTACTGTTTTATCTGGTTTTTAGACCTTTTTTTCAGTGTGATAAAGGATAAAAACAACTCAAAGAGTCTCCAGATTTCTACAAAGTCAGACAAAGACCCAATAAAGAGACCCAGAGATCAATAAAAGACCAAAGCAACTAGAATGACATTTAAACAGCTGCAAAGCAACAAAGAGACTCAAAATCACTACAAAGAGACATGAAACAGCAACAAAAACAGGCTCAATGACTCACCAGTCTGTGTGATAGTTTGTTTTAGTCATGAACAAATCTGTATTTATTTATTTATTTATTCCAGACTGGGAGGGATTCCTGCCAAACACAAAGATGAGAACCTTCTCATTTTCTTAGGAATCATCGACATCCTGCAGTCGTACCGGTGAGCCACACACTTTAATCCTTATTCTCTCTAATGTACAAAGACTCCATTATAGATGATAACTACAATCAAACAGGTGATGACTGACATGTTGTTGTTGTTGTTGTTGTTGTTGTTGTTGTTGTTGTTGTTTAATCTTGATTCTTGTTTTTAGGTTCATCAAGAAAGTGGAACACTCGTGGAAAGCTCTGGTCCATGACGGGGTTCGTACCAACACATTCTCATCTCAAACTACATCATCTACAGCAGCTGTTCTCAACCTTAGGGTCGGGACCCCAATTGGGGTCGCAAGATGATTTCTGGGGGTCGCCACTGTGGACGCCCTGTGTTTTTTGTCACTTTGTGTCTTTTTTGGTGATTTTGTGTCTTTTTTGGCCAATTTTGTGTCTTTTTTGGTAATTTTGTGTCTTTTTTTTTGTCATTTTGTGTCTTTTTTTGTCATTTTGTGTCTTTCTTTTGGTCATTTAGTGTCTTTTTTGGTCATTTTGTTTCCTTTTTTGATAATTTTGTGTCTTTTTTGGTCATTTTGTTTCCTTTTTTGATAATTTTGTGTCTTTTTTTGTCATTTTGTGTCTTTTTTGGTCATTTATGTCTTTTTTTGGTAATTTTGTGTCTTTTTTTGGTCAATTTGTGTCTTTTTTTGTCATTTTGTGTCTTTCTTTTGGTCATTTAGTGTCTTTTTTGGTCATTTTGTTTCCTTTTTTGATAATTTTGTGTCTTTTTTGGTCATTTTGTTTCCTTTTTTGATAATTTTGTGTCTTTTTTTGTCATTTTGTGTCTTTTTTGGTCATTTATGTCTTTTTTTGATAATTTTGTGTCTTTTTTTGTCATTTTGTGTCTTTTTTGGTCATTTATGTCTTTTTTTGGTCATTTAGTGTCTTTTTTGGTCATTTAGTTTCCTTTTTTTGGTCATTTTGTTTCTTTTTTGGGTGATCTGAACTGTGAATCTGTGAGCTTGTGTTCAGTGAGTGGGGGTCGCGGAAAACATGCATGTTAAATTGGGGGTCACGACTCAAAAAGGTTGAGAACTACTGCTCTACAGGACAAACGTTTGGAAGTTAGATCAAGAGCTCCATCTAGTGGACGCATACGATACAGAAACTGGTTCATGAAGCTTCATGTCCCAATGATCATCAGTAAACAGCCAACAATACAAAGAATCCAGATGGTTTTTAAGAAAAAACTGAACATTTAAGTTGCTTCCAAACTTCTGGCCTGCAGTGTGTGTGTGTGTGTGTGTGTGTGTGTGTGTGTGTGTGTGTGTGTGTGTGTATTAACAGCGTGTTTTGTTTCTCAGGACACGGTTTCGGTCCACAGGCCCAGTTTCTACGCAGACAGATTCCTGAAGTTCATGGGCTCGACTGTGTTTAAGAAGCTTCACCGTAAGTCTACAGAAGTTATTATACATTAATATCTATATTATTTAACCAAAACTAACCAAATACACAAAACTAGAACTGAAAAAATGTTTTCATTAACTGAAATAAAAATAAAAATGATAACTAACTGAAACTGTATTTTGTGGTTCCAAAACTAACTAAATTATAGTGAAAATGTCCTTCGTTTCCGTCTTTGTCAACTTTTTTCATCCGTAAACCTTTTTGGTTGATATGAAATCTATTTCATCTATCTGGTTTTATGACTTAATAAACTTATTGGGGCTGAGATGGATCAGACAAAGGAAATAAAGGAAACATTTATTGTGACCTTATTGAATCTGGACCCAACAAATACCCCATTACAAAACAACTACAACTAATAAAAACTACAACTAATAAAAACACAACTACAACTAATAAAAACTAAACTACAACTAATAAAAACTAATTTTAAAAAATCACAAATTTACGAGAAAAAGTGACAAGAAAAAATTCTCAAATTTACAAGAAAAAAAATGACGAATTTACGAGAAAAAAGTGACACATTTTGAGAAAAAAGTGACAAATTAACAAGAAAAAAATCTCAAATTTAAAAGAAAAAGTGACAAATTAACAAGAAAAAATTCTCAAATTTAAAAGAAAAAGTGACAAATTTATGGGAAAAAATTGTCAAATTTACGGAAAAAAGTGAGAAATTGCCCTAACCCAACAAATACCCCATTACAAAATAACTAAAACAAATAAAAACTAAGCATTTTCCAAAAAATAAAACCTGATTAAAACTAGCAAACTCACTCTAAAAACTAATTCAAAATAACTGAATTTGAAAACAAAAAATCACGACAAAATTAAAACTAAAACCAATTAAAAACCTCTCTCTCTTTGTGTCTGTCAGCTTTAAGAGGAGCATCTTCAAAGAGGAAGAGGAGTTCCCTCCACGCCATAAAGTCGGCCTCCCAGGAGGTGCTGTCTCCTCAGAAGGAGGAGAAGAAGGAGGAGAAGAAGGCCCAGAGCATGGACAACCTGGACGGGAACTGTAAGCTGCACTGGAGAAAATGTCTAAAAACTGATAAACCATGACAGTAAAAGACGTAAAATGATAAATGAGTTAATTCAGTTTCAGTAACAATGAAACACTGTAAATGTTTATATCAGACAAAACAGGATTTTTTACTTTAAAAAAAATAAAAAAATACATTACTCCACTGTAAAATATTCTGGCACCGTGTTTGTAGCAAAAATATACTGTAATATATATACAAGCATCACTATGATTTTTGCATTTATTTTTTGTAAAAATCCTTTTTCTCACTGTTAAATGTACTAAACACCATACCTCTAACAGAAATATACTGTAATATTTACTGGGAAAATCTTTAATTTAGGCAGCATTTATTTATATTCTTTATTTATTTGATTTATTTATATTTATCAGTTAGTGTGTCAGTTATATGGCAAAACAGTGTTGTTGTTTTTTTGATGGAAAAACTTTTTATTTATACAGTAAAATATGGAATAAAATGTCAATCTTAAACGTGAAATCAACAGTGTTAATATCATTTTACCGTAATATTATAAAAAAGTTGCACCGTATTTATTACGGTAAAGTTCTGCTGGTTTTTACCATAAAAACAACAGTTTTTTTTGTTTTTACAGTGTTGAGAAACACATTATTCTGGTTGTTTGAACTTGATTCTGATGATCTTCTTGTTAACAGTTTACAGTTCCTCCAAGCAGCCGGATCTCCTCCCCAGAGTCTCCTTCGAGTGCTCCGGACACGACGAAGAGGAGCTGGAGAACAGGTAGAACCGGAGAACCTCTCTGATCTTTAACCAGCTGGACAGGAACCTAGAGAAGCTCAGACTGTTTGATTGCTTCATATTCACAGAAAAAAATAGGATTTTTTACATCCTTTTTTGATCATCTTTGGGTTTTTTGTGTGTCATTTTTGGTTAATTTTACACACTATTTTGTAATTTCACATTTTTTTTGGTCATTTTACATCTTTTTGGGGTGGTAATTTTTTTGTCTAGAAGATTTATTAAATTAAGATTATTAAATCTAGAAAAAAACATGTTGAACACTTAAAATAAGGACGACGTCACTACTGGAAGTCTTTTTGGGTCATTTTTTGTCTTTTTGATGGTTTTGTGTTTTTGTCCGACTGTGACCCGGCAGTGAAACAGCCGGACACTATTTTCATTTTTTTTTTTTATCGTCATTTTTGGTTAATTTTACATATTTTTTTGTAATTTTACATAATTTTTTTGGGTCATTTTGTGTCTTTTTTGGTCATTTTACATCCTTTTTTGATCATCTTTGGTTTTTTTGTGTGTCATTTTTGGTTAATTTTACACATTATTTTGTAATTTCACATATTTTTTTGGTCATTTTACATCTTTTTGGGGTGGTAATTTTGAGCCTTTTTTGTCTAGAAGAGTTCTTAAATTAAGATTATTAAATCTAGAAACAAGCATGTTGAACACTTAAAATAAGGACGACGCCACTACTGGAAGTCTTTTTGGGTCATTTTGTGTCTTTTTGATGGTTTTGTGTTTTTGTCCGACTGTGACCCGGCAGTGAAACAGCCGGACACTAAACTGTGTTTCTGTTGCAGTGAAGACCGACGAGACTCGAGCGCTACGATCGCTCTGGACGACGCTCTGCCGCTCAACAGGAGCCACTCAGACTCTGAACTGGACGTCTACTTGGTATGAAATGTTTTATTTTATACGATAATATGTGTGAGTAAAAATATATACATGACATTAATATTTATAAATCTGATCATCAACAAATCCCATAAAAAAGGAGCAAAAAGAACAATAGCGTCTGTCTTTCGCTGTGGCTCCATATAACTGGCCACGACTAGTGATGTCCTAATGAAGCTTCATGAACCATGTTCTTTATTCTCTGAGTCACTAGATGGCGCTCTCTGTTCAACAAAGAGCTGAAATCACTCTGTTACCATAGTTACCATAGCTTGAGCCTCTTTCTTTAAATCAAGAGCGCCATCTAGTGGGCTCAGAAAATAAAGAAAACTGTTCATGAAGCTTCATTGGGGCATCATTACCCTTTAGGGTGCCATTTGAATGTTTTCCAGAACAAAATAAATTGTCTGCAAAAAAATGTATTTTAGTGAGTCATAAATCTACAATATAAATACAAATAAATAATGGATCTAACACAGAGCCTTGAGGAACTCCAAAATCAACTTCACTTTAGGTTAATGTTACTAACTGAACATATAAAACAAATAAAAACTAAACTAAAACTAAGCGTTTTCCAAAAAAATAAAAACTAATAAAAACTAGCAAACTCACTCTAAAAACTCATTAAAACTAACTGGATTTGAAAACAAAAAATCCCAACAAAACTATTGTGACCTTGGTGGGAGGACGGACCTGAGCAGCAGAAAACTATTATAATCAATAATAATAATTAACCTACAATAGTCATCAGCATTCCCAAAACACAAAGAGTGAATAGGCTCCAACAGATGCAGCGGGCTAACAGTTTCCCTGTGTTTCCAGTCTTTATGCTAAGCTAAGCTAACCAGCTAACCTACTTCATTGTGCATGTGTTTCTGTGAACATGGTCGTGGTGAATCCGGGGTCACTGGGTGTTTCTGCGTTTCAGCGTCCCACAGACTCACCCAGGGGTCTCAGCTGGAGCTGACCCCGACATCCATAAACTGTAAGACACCAGAGACTCATTCTACTGATTATCTTCTATTATTCTTCTATTATAAGACACAAAGGTCCTCATGATGGCTCAGATTCACCTGAGGAGAAATAATCATCCTGGAGTCATTACTATGCTTACTAGTGAAGTCCCAATGAAGCTTCATGAACCATTTCCTTTATCATCTTGGACCACTAGATGGCACTCTTGGACATCACATTCAATTAACCCATTGATGCCCAACATGGTCTAAAGCAGAACTGGGCGGCCCGCGGGCCACATCCGGCCCGCATGAGGTTACCCAGAAATTAGAAATCAATACAACCGCTGTGCTTTTATTTTGAAGGCGATTTACGTATCAGTTACCGAGGTATCTTGTCAAAAACACCTATTAAACACCTAAAAAGTTAATAAATTAAAAATTAACAAGTTAATAAATTCCTTGGTCACCTTGTGAATCCACCGTAAGAGCTACGAGGTGGAAAACAATAACAAACATTAGCATTAGCACTTGAGCTAACAAGCACTTTTACTATAGTTAAGACAACAAATATAGCCACTAATATATATGACAGAATAAAATAAACTTTAACAAACCTTGTGTCCTGTCAGCAACTATAGAAGCCTTTTGATACTTTATATCAACTTTATATGAATTACTACGCACTCATTATTATTTACCGTTCGTTTTTCATTTAACCGTTCCATCTGTTACTTCCTGTCACTACCTTTCAAAATTAAAGCACCCTAAAGTGACCCCACTGAAGTTTTTATATTCTATATCTTTGCAGTAAATTAATTTCATCATTCAGTGTTGCAGGTTTCACTCAAATAACTTGTTTTTGATCATCATACATTCTCATTTTTTGTTTTCATTTCTTAGTTTTTGAATAAAAACTTTTTTTTATCACTACTCTTCTAATGCACAAGGTGATTTCTGACCCATGTTGTGCATTAGAAGGTGTTTATATGTTGTCACCAGTTTAAAACCTGACAAAGAAGACACAAATATTAACTATCCTATTTTGTTAAATTGGTGTTTTTTTCCAATGTAAATTATTATTTGGTGGCTCTAATACGTCTCAAATGTTAAAATATGTGATTTTATAATGTAATCTGGTGGTTCTAACAACTCTTTAAAAGTTAAACCTTCAAAATAAGACAAGCATAGTGACACATATACTCACATTGTTAATTTAAAGTATCACTTTTTGTATCACTACTCTTCTAATGCACAAGGTCATTTTAGACCCATGTGTGTAATAATACAAAAACTATTTTTCTTCACAAATTATGAAAGGAGAAATGGATTTAATGATGTGTTGTAATAAAAAACAAACACACAGCAGCATGAAATAACAGGAAATGACCCATGTTGTAACATAGTTTGAGCCTGTTTCTTTAAATGAAGAGCGCCATCTAGTGGACTCAGAAGGTAAAGAGAATGGTTGATGAGGCTTCACTGGGACATCACTACTGATTACATCTTATCATCTCTTTCTTCTTCGGTGGTGGAGCTCCGAGGCGTCTATCCTTCATGACTCACTCCTCTCTCAGCCAGAGAAACTTCCATCAGTCCTCCCTTTCTGCAGCATTTCTCTTACATAACCACAAATCCTCATTCAGCCTTATATGAGCTGTTCTTCAGCCACACTAAGACTTCTGCTCTGCCTGGACACTTAATCTGATCAAAGCCTCCCACAGAAGACACAAGGTTCAGAAAACACACATTTATCTTCTCCACTCACTTTAGTTTTACTGGTTCACTCAGAGAACCGTTCTGCTGGTTCCCCAGCATTTTAACTAAAAGAGACACAAAGAGACACAAAGAGACACAAAGAGACACAAAGAGACACAAAGAACTACAAAGAGACACAAAGACACACAAAGAGACACAAAGAGACACAAAGAACTACAAAGAGACACAAAGAGACATAAAGAACTACAAAGAGACACAAAGAACTACAAAGAGACACAAAGAACTACAAAGAGACACAAAGAACTACAAAGAGACTCAAAGAACTACAAAGAGACACAAAGAGACACAAAGAACTACAAAGAGACACAAAGAACTACAAAGAGACTCAAAGAACTACAAAGAGACACAAAGAGACACAAAGAACTACAAAGAGACACAAAGAGACACAAAGAACTACAAAGAGACACAAAGAACTACAAAGAGACTCAAAGAACTACAAAGAGACACAAAGAGACACAAAGAACTACAAAGAACTACAAAAAGACACAAAGAACTACAAAAAGACACAAAGAACTACAAAGAGACACAAAGAGACACAAAGAGACACAAAGAGACACAAAGAGACACAAATACACACAAAGAGACACAAAGAGACACAAAGAGACACAAAGAGACACAAAGAGACGACAGCGAGGGGACAGCGAGGGGAAAGATGAATCCCATCTGACAGACGTGTGTCTTAGTTTATACTGGTTCACTAATGTTCTGCAGTTTCCCCAACATTTTAACTTTTGTCCAAAAAAAGGTCCAAAACTGTATTTTTGCATGTTTTTTACTGAATTAATCATTAAATGCACTTCAAATCACTAAATGCATGAACTTTCCTGCTGCCTCAAGCTGTCTTAGTGTTTCAAACATTGGAACATGAGTTCATCTCCCTACAGCTGACCTCTGGTTTCACTGGCTCAGTCGTCTCAGAACAGTGTGAAACATTAAATGTCTAATGTCTCTTATATTATGACTGACGGTCTATAGAAAGCAGAGGTGGAATCAGATCCCAGTCCACTTTCTTTGCTTTCTTTGCTCCAGTTTGTTGGAGTTTAATAGTTTGACTTTCCAAAGAGGATTATTAATGTCACAGAGATCATCTGGGTTCAGTTTATATCTGCACTGCAAAAAACATCAAGCTGACCAAGTATTTTCTTCTTCTATCTATCAATAGTATCTGAATTATGTTGTTCTGAGTATAATTTACCTACTGACCATAGCTTTATGTGCTTATTTAATTATTAGTATTATTATTTAACTGTTGAATATGGTGAGTTTTTACCTCAAATATTTAGGTTTCTACAGTCAGGTTTTTCCAGCCACAATTGCTCAAAATAAGAATATTTGGATTTATTTCAAGACATCATTGTTTTTTCCAGTGTCGAGATATTCTGACTTATTTAAAGAATTCTTACAAACAAACAGTTTCCAGCATGTATTTGCTTAATTCTAGTGATTTATTTCTTATTTGTTGTCAGTTGTTTTTTACAGTGTGGTGACTTCTTGTTGCCTGAATAATCGTGTTATTGTTTTGTTTGTTTTCTAGTGAGGACCACCGAGACGTGCGACCTTTGACCTCCCAGTCCCACAGTGTCACATCAGCACCAAACAGTGTAACTGTGACACAAACTACAGACGGACGCCATGTTGCCTCGTCACGTTCCTCCTCAGGTCAAAGTCAACACTGGTTCTCTGATAGAACCTGTGATTAGAGGGGCGGAGCTTAATACAGCATAGTATTTGTTCATTTTGTGATAAAAGCACCAAATCTGGCAGATGTGTTGATAAATATATTGGGAACAAAACTTGGATATTGGGCAAACTCAGACCCCGGTTGCCGTGGCAACCATTTTTTAACCCATAAGAACCCGGACCCAGTTCTCCTTGGATCCTTGTAGAACACATTTGTTTTTAAAAAAAATTACTAGCCCTAAATGTCAAAGATCTGTGATGTGACATAAACGTTACAATGGGCGTTTATGGTATTTATGTTTATGATATTTTTTTTATTTTAAAATAGAAAAAACTAGACACATTTTCTGCTTACGGAGACATAAATGTGCCTTTTATTTTGCATCTTCATAACATTTATCAACATTTTGACTTTAATTTGTTGAAGAAATGTGGTCAGAACAAGTTAAATGCAACACAGGACAAACTATTAACGGATTAGAAGAGTGAAATGGGTTTAAACTTAACAAAAAATAAGCTTTTAAAAAAAAAAAAAAATTTCACATTTCTGTTTCCAGTCACACACATATTTTGGAGAAGTCACTTCCTGTTTCAGTCACCTGTCACCTCACCAGGTGTTGAGTTTACGTCTCTTAGGGATTTAATGAGTTAATGTGAAGCATCAAGCTGAATATGGGAGATTATAGAAGATTTAAAGTGTTTGTTACACGGTCTCACCATAGGTTCCTATGGGTTAAATAGGCTCACTTTGCAGCGTATTACGTCAACTTCCTGATATGATATCCTGGCAAGCTTTTACCAACCGATTCCTTAGATCCTTTATAAGATTCCTCAGATTTATTTATAAGATAGTTTGATAAGATAGATGTGATGATTAAATGAAGCCAACCAGTTCATTTATTACAGGAGAACTCAACATTTGACATCATCGCTAGAGTGCAGAGGGAGAGAAAAAATTGTCAAACTGAGCTTGAGGCTGCAAATACCACTCTACAGAAATAATTTATACACAGAAACGTAGGAAAATGTGTCTTCTCCCTCAGACTGGTGTGGTAAATCTGTTAATGTTTGGGCGTAAACAGTTTAAATTGTAATCTAATAATTTTTGGGTAGAGTCAAGCACACTAGAAATGTTCTAGTTTCACTTGAACTTTTCTGTAACTAATATTTGTGGTGTTGTAACCATGGTAACAGCAGCTTGGAGGCCCAGCTTCTATCTATTTGTAACAGCTGGACGCCATTTTGGAAAATTGCCGGCCATGGTCATCAGAATGTGAATATGCGATGGGCCAATATCCAGTCTTTTTCTACATATATTAAGCTACATATGGACCAGAATTGGTGCTTTTATCACAGAATGAACAGTAGATTAGCTATGCCGCCCCACTATATTAACAGTGTGTGTCTATGTGAAGCACAGTGTTAATAATAAACACTATGAAGCTGTTTCTGCTCCTGTTATTTGCACTTTGCTGCTAATTTAACAACAGTGCTTTGACAAAATAATTGAGCTTGACTTGTCTTGATGGATGTTTGGATCTCTGAGCAGATATTGAGACGTCCCCACAGCTCGGGCCCTGAGGACACACATTGTCTAGTAACTTAATGAGCTGCAGAGAAAACAATTGTCAAATCATAGAAGTATATAGAGAGGTGTTGAAATCCTTCTGCTGTCGGGAATCTGATTGGGAAATGAATCTGTTGAGACGTTCTGAAATGTTTGAGCTAACCGCACGTTATAAGTTTATTCATGTCGTTCAAACATGGAGAATCTGTTGCCACCATGACAGAAAGTATTTCCTCCGTTTCTCATCATAACGAGATGTTTTCAAGGTAGAATGGCTTTTTATTTTTTAGATGTTTTAGATTTTAGTCCTTCGTGTATCGTTTTCATCTCTTTGTGTCTCACTATTTGGACAATTTGGGCTTTTTATTTTTCACCTTATGATCATTTTGTTAATGCGTATGGCTCACAGTCTGGCAAGGATGTGAGGGTTTTCTTTAGTGATGCGCCAATGAAGCTTCATGAACCTTTTTCTTTATCTTATGAACCCACTAGATGGCACTCTTGATTTAAAGAAAAAGGCTCAAGCTATGGTAACTATGGTAACAGAGTGATTTCAGCTCTGTGTTGAACAGAAAATATAGAAAATGATCATGAAGCTTCATTGGGACATCACTAGTTTTCTTTAATTGAAAGTTCAACCTCAGCTCTTATAATAAGTCAATAATAAACTATGTCGTCATAATACAGAAACCTAATGCATAAAACAAACCCTGAACAACATAATGTCGCCATTGAATCCCATTAAAAACAGGCTGATATCAAGCTTTCAACATGGAGTCCTGGCTTCAAAATTACAGGGTTTTTAAACTATTTTTACTGTTACCAGATTGAGCCATTTTCTCATGTTCACCCTATGGGGCAACTGTTGTACATGCCCTGCCTGGTTTCCACTGGGGTTGTTGCTTCTGCAGCGAGTAAGGCAATGCATCAAAATCAGTTCTGCACTAATTATCTCAGACTGTAATAAAATAAAAAATCCCCCATGCACTTGGTTAATTGTGTAAATAAACTGGCATTTCATGTTGAAAAAAAAATATATTTTTGCTGGAATATTTGGAAGAACAATTTGAAAGTGAGGCACCATGGCCAGAGATTGTACATTTCATTTTTGGATTTATTGAAACTAATGATGGTTATAAGCTGTTTTTAGATAATGGCCATATTGTTTATTAGGTCAACTGTCTTTTTCCTCCACATGCCTTCAACAGTTCAATAATCTGTGCTTCTATGTGATTTATAGGCCTACAACTGTATAAAAGCAATACTTTGAACCTGTAAAATAAATAAATATTTTATGTTCCTAAGTATTTGTTCTTTTTTGAAAATAATAAGTGAGTGTCTATCCAACATTTAACCCTCTAGAGTCTCCAGAAGCTCCAAATAATCCAGACTTGTTGCCTCCATCAGAGTATAAAACAAAGCAGCGTGGAGCCCTACTGTACATTTACCTCTAAAGTTCTGGCTGTAAACTCCATGAGGCCAGTTTCAGTTTGATGATGATATACCAAGTAAAACTGGAGACAAGCTCAAATAGATTTAGTATCAAATGATAGAACTGGATGGAACCCTCTTATATGGTAGATTTGACACCTTTGGTCACATTTGACACATTTAACATTCTTTATTGAGCATGATAGTGTTTTGAAAGTAAAAAAAGATTCAAAATCACATTTTATGTTGGACTAAAAAAAATGACAGAAAAAAGATAAAATGACACAAAATGACAAAAAAAAGACACAAAATGACAAAAAAAGACACAAAATGACTAAAAAAAGACACAAAATGGCCAAAAAAAGACACAAAATGACTAAAAAAAAGACACAAAATGACCAAAAAAAGACACAGAAGACACAAAATGACTAAAAAAGACACAAAATGACCAAAAAAAGGCACAAAATGACTAAAAAAAGACACAAAATGACTAAAAAAAGACACAAAATAACAATAAAATGACAAAAAAAAGACACAAAATGACTAAAAAAAGACACAAAATGACCCAAATTGTTCCTCTAAACCCACCAGAGCCAAATCAAATGGAGTCCCACTAGAATAAAAACCAGAGTTGATGATCACACACAATCACAAGATCACATTAATAGGAACATCTGTTGTCTTATTGTGTTTGAACACCAGGGGGCGCTGCACCGATACAGGAGACTGGATGAGGAGGAGTCAGAGGAGGAGGAGGAGGAGGAGGAGGAGGAGGAGGAGGAGGAGGAGGAGGAGGAGGAGGTGCTTTACCTTCACTTTATATTCCTGCATGTGGAAAACTGTCTCAGCATTTATTCCTTATCCTCAATATCAGTCAGTTCCCTCCACTGGTCAACTAGTGATCGCCACAATGGTCAAAAGACTTTAACTAGTTCACTAGTAAACATTTAAAGGCTCACTAGTTAACCAGTGAGGTCAAAAGACTTTAACTAGTTCACTAGTAAACATTTAAAGGCTCACTAGTTAACCAGTGAGGTCAAAAAGGCTTTAACTAGTTAACTAGTAAACATTTAAAGGCTCACTAGTTAACCAGTGAGGTCAAAACGGCTTTAACTAGTTAACTAGTAAACATTTAAAGGCTCACTAGTTAACCAGTGAGGTCAAAAAGGCTTTAACTAGTTAACTAGTAAACATTTAAAGGCTCACTAGTTAACCAGTGAGGTCAAAAAGACTTTTACTAGTTAACTAGTAAACATTTAAGGCTCACTAGTTAACCAGTGAGGTCAAAAAGGCTTTAACTAGTTAACTAGTAAACATTTTCAGGCTCACTAGTTAACCAGTGAGGTCAAAAAAAGACTTTAACTAGTTAACTAGTAAACATTTAAAGGCTCACTAGTTAACCAGTGAGGTCAAAAAGGCTTTAACTAGTTAACTAGTAAACATTTTCAGGCTCACTAGTTAACCAGTGAGGTCAAAAAGGCTTTAACTAGTTAACTAGTAAACATTTAAGGCTCACTAGTTAACCAGTTAAATAAAATGTGTGTAACTAGTGAACTAGTAAAGTCCAGAGACCCTCTGACTAGTCGACCTGTGAGCATTGTGGCTATCACTAGTTGACTAGTGGAGGGAACTGACTGATATTGAGGATATAATAATAATAATAATAATAATAATAATAATAATAATAATAATAATTATTATTATTATTATTATTATTATTATTATTATTATAATTATTATTATTATAATAATAATAATAATTATTATTATTATTATTATAATAATTATTATTATTATTATAATTATTATTACAATAAAAATAATAATAATTATTATTATAATAAAAATAATGTGAGGACGATGATGCGGTGTATGGTATTAGAAAACGTATGCAGCCCGACTGTCTTATCTAAACCACAGATATTCATAAGTTTTACCGTGATAAGAAACAAGTTCCACTCAGTGAATATACCTGCTACTAACACAACCTTCATTGTACTCGACCAATCAGAAACAGAGGAAATCCACAATACCTGCACTAGCCAATCAGAAGCCAGGAACACGGCAGGTAACACAGAGCATCATCAGACCAGACGGAGCTGATCTAACATCCAACAACAAATGATCAGTAACCATGGTGATAACACCAACATAGCAACAATACAGGTGATATATAGCAGCTCTTACCTTCAGTAGCTGCAGCCTCCTTTCTCCTCCTCCTGCTGCTGGTGGAGCCTCCTCCTCCTGCTGCTGGAGCCCCCTCCTCCTGCTGCTGGTGGAGCCTCCTCCTCCTCCTGCTGGAGCCTCCTCCTCCTCCTGCTGGTGGAGCCTCCTCCTCCTGCTGGAGCCTCCTCCTCCTCCTGCTGGAGCCTCCTCCTCCTCCTGCTGCTGGTGGAGCCTCCTCCTCCTCCTGCTGGAGCCTCCTCCTCCTCCTGCTGGTGGTGGAGCCTCCTCCTCCTCCTGCTGGAGCCTCCTCCTCCTCCTGCTGGTGGAACCTCCTCCTCCTCCTGCTGGAGCCTCCTCCTCCTCCTGCTGGTGGTGGAGCCTCCTCCTCCTGCTGCTGGTGGAGCCTCCTCCTCCTCCTGCTGGAGCCTTCTCCTCCTCCTGCTGGTGGAACCTCCTCCTCCTCCTGCTGGAGCCTCCTCCTCCTCCTGCTGCTGGTGGAGCCTCCTCCTCCTCCTGCTGGAGCCTCCTCCTCCTCCTGCTGGTGGAACCTCCTCCTCCTCCTGCTGGAGCCTCCTCCCCCTCCTGCTGGTGGAGCCTCCTCCTCCTCCTGCTGGTGGAACCTCCTCCTCCTCCTGCTGGAGCCTCCTCCCCCTCCTGCTGGTGGAGCCTTCTCCTCCTCCTGCTGGTGGAACCTCCTCCTCCTCCTGCTGGAGCCTCCTCCCCCTCCTGCTGGTGGAGCCTTCTCCTCCTCCTGCTGGTGGAACCTCCTCCTCCTCCTGCTGGAGCCTCCTCCCCCTCCTGCTGGTGGAGCCTTCTCCTCCTCCTGCTGGTGGAACCTCCTCCTCCTCCTGCTGGAGCCTCCTCCTCCTCCTGCTGCTGGTGGAGCCTCCTCCTCCTGCTGCTGGTGGAGCCTCCTCCTCCTCCTGCTGCTGGTGGAGCCTCCTCCTCCTCCTGCTGGAGCCTCCTCCTCCTCCTGCTGGTGGAACCTCCTCCTCCTGCTGGTGGAGCCTCCTCCTCCTCCTGCTGGTGGTGGAGCCTCCTCCTCCTCCTCCTGCTGGTGTAATCTGACTCACCTGGATAAAAAACACTTTTTATCTAATCATTTTGACTTTTATCTCATAATTATGGCTTTTTATCTCATATTTTTTTACTTTTTATCTCATAATTTTCACTTTTTATCTAATAATTATGACTTTTTATCTCATTATTTTGACTTACTTTGAGGATACTTTTATTATCAGAGCTAAGTTTTATCTTCTTTTTTTTGTTGAAGCTGTTAGATAAAACAGCAGCAGCAGGTTTGAGGATCAGAGTTTCACTCTAACAATAAATGTCATTGTTAGCAGATCTTTTCTCTTCTCCACCTCCAGCCAGACCAGAGGGTCTAAACCTGAACAACCAGTCAGACCAGAGGGTCTAAACCTGAACAACCAGTCAGACCAGAGGGTCTAAACCTGAACAACCAGTCAGACCAGACCTGGACCATCTAAAGTCTGCAGGAGGCTGGTTACCCTCTGGTTTACCCTCTGGGCTCTGAGACTGTTTGGGCCGTTTTTAAATACTTTAGATTTTGCCCTTTGTTAAGAAATACATTGAAGAAACCTTTAAATGAAATGATCTGACTCCAACATAAACCTTCCCCTGTTTCTCTGATGGTTGATGGTGAATGGTGAGCAGGATGATGTAAAATGTAAACATAGGATACAAATATGAAGATATAAAAAGGTAAAAATCGAAATATAATAAAACTCTATACAAAAAAGTCCCATAAAAACATGTATATTTATAGGCAACATGTGGCTCTGGAGCCTCGGGCTGCCGACCCCCGACCCCTGACCCCTGACCCCTGACCCCCGACCCCTGACCTAGAGTCAGTGTGGAGGAAATGACTACCTCAAACTGAGGTCAAAGTTCCTTTTAGTTGTTTTAATTACCAGACATCAGAATACTGTCAGGTACAGAAGAGGAGAACTTTCTCTGATCTCAAAGGTTCCTTCTCTAATCCAACCTGAAGTCTCTGCAGGTTTCTGTCTGTGTCAGATCCTTTAATTCAAATGTTCCGTCCCACAGACGTTCCCCGGGAACGAGCACACTGCTAAGTTTACTTTTTAACTTTAAAAAGAATTCAACTCATACTGTTTATATTCTGCTTCAGCTGTGTGTCAAATAATTCCCGCCGGGCGGAAACAAAATCCGAAAAAACAGTTCTGCCACGTTTCTGTTCACGTCTCTTTTGTCATGTCTGAGCAGAAAGATCAGTCTTAGTTTTTATATGTTCCAGAATGGTTTAGACCTTTTTTATCACAATGTGACGAGGCATGAATATATATTCCTATTTCAGTCAATCTGCTGTTTAATTTATGCAACTTTTGTTTTGGAGTGAACCTTTATTTGAAAGCTAAACATGTATGATTTAAGAAAAGTTTTCAGTCCTTTATTTATTCATTTTGTTCTGGCTGTTAAGACAAAAAAAACACATTAAATGCATTCTGAACCAGGAGCTTCTGCTGTGGTCAAATATATACTGACATCATTCTCTAGTTACTTTATCTCCAATTTAATGATTACATTTTCAGCTTTTTGTCTCCATATCGAGTTTTTGGTTTTCAGTTCCCATTATATTATATTATATTATATATTTTTATATTATATATATATTCAAAGCATATGACGCTGGCAGATGGCGCCGACATCCTGTAAAAGAAAAGGTGTCAAAGAGGCTTGGCTGATTATGTTGCCAGTTATTATTGAATGTCTCAGTTTCATCATTGGTTGCTGCTGTAGTTGCTGTAGTTGCTCCAGCTGTGTCCTGCAACACGCTGCATGGTTATTAAACACAATCTGTAGTATGAAGAAACAGAACAAACATTATTATGTTTTCACTGTCCGAGTCCTTTTGTCTGTTCAGATTTCTGCTGTTGGATGTAGCAGGATGATTAATAAAGGACAGGTTACTGCACCCAGTCAGACCAGTTTACAGTCATTCATTCTCCATCTAACTGAACACACAGCTGTTATTACCAGCATACTGATAATAGAACCACTCTTATTGATCTAACTGATAATTAACTACAAATAACACAATAAGCAGGCTTTAATGACTCAGTCTGCAGTGTTTCACCATGACGTCATGGCTCTGTTAATAGCAGCAGTACTGTCTGTTATTGTGACGTCACTTTATATTCTTCATAAAGATCCTTCAGCGCTGTTTTTCACCAGTTTTTGCGACATCTGATTGGCTGATCCACGATCCATTAATACGGGCTGCTGATATATATATATATATATATATATATATATATATATATATATATATATATATATATGTATATATATATATATATATATATATATACATATATATATATATATATATGTATATATATATATATATATATATATACATATATATATTAGACTGTGCTGAGCTGCGTTAGTGGATCAGATTTATATCAGCCTCAGGTTAAAGTTGGTATTGATTGTGATCAGCTGATCAGTGGAGCGGCGCTTTGTTCTTCTTCTCTCCGTGTTTTCATAGTAAATGAGTCACTGTCAGGTTTCAGGATGTGACTCAGAGACCCCCCCTCCCCCCCCTCCCCTCAGGGAGTCACGTGGTGAAACTGTGCACACACACACACACACACCTGCAGCTCGTCAAGCCCCGCCCACATACCTGCGAGAACCAGGAAACAGCGAGTATCAGGACGAGACGAGACCCGAACCAAAGCCTGTCCGCCTGGTCGGAGCTGCACCTGGACCTGGACCGGATTATTAACCCTCTGAACACCTGGAGCACCTGGAGCACCTGGAGCAGAGTTGACCAGGTGAGTCCTGCTGGTCTACAGGTTCACCGAGTCTCTGTCGGATCATTTCCATATTAGGACATTAAGCCGACGCCTGCTGGAGCCATGTTGGTTTATTACCGGGTTATTACCGGGTTATTACCGGGTTATTCTGCTGTTAAAGTCAGAATCATCAGATTAATGTTCCTGTTAGAGCAGCAGGATGATCTTCAGTCTGTTACCTGGCGGGAAAGTGTTCAGGCCTTCAGGTGTTTCTACCTGAGTCACAGCAGGAACTCCTCCGGACAAAATGGGGCTCAGCAGCTTTCACACCTGCTGAGTATTCAGATCCTTTATTTACTGCAGTAAAAGTACTAATACACACTGTGAAATGACTCCACCACAGTAAAAGTACTAATACACACTGTGAAATGACTTCACTACAGTAAAAGTACTAATACACACTGTGAAATGACTCCACTACAGTAAAAGTACTAATACACACTGTGAAATGACTCCACTACAGTAAAAGTACTAATACACACTGTGAAATGACTTCACTACAGTAAAAGTACTAATACACACTGTGAAATGACTCCACTGCAGTAAAAGTACTAATACACACTGTGAAATGACTCCACTACAGTAAAAGTACTAATACACACTGTGAAATGACTCCACTACAGTAAAAGTACTAATACACACTGTGAAATGACTCCACTACAGTAAAAGTACTAATACACACTGTGAAATGACTCCACTACAGTAAAAGTACTAATACACACTGTGAAATGACTCCACTACAGTAAAAGTACTAATACACACTGTGAAATGACTCCACTACAGTAAAAGTACTAATACACACTGTGAAATGACTCCACTACAGTAAAAGTACTAATACACACTGTGGAATGACTCCACTGCAGTAAAAGTACTAATACACACTGTGGAATGACTCCACCGCAGTAAAAGTACTAATACACACTGTGAAATGACTCCACTACAGTAAAAGTACTAATACACACTGTGAAATGACTCCACTACAGTAAAAGTACTAATACACACTGTGGAATTACTCCACTACAGTAAAAGTACTAATACACACTGTGGAATTACTCCACTACAGTAAAAGTACTAATACACACTGTGAAATGACTCCACTACAGTAAAAGTACTAATACACACTGTGAAATGACTCCACTACAGTAAAAGTACTAATACACACTGTGAAATGACTCCACTACAGTAAAAGTACTAATACACACTGTGAAATGACTCCACTACAGTAAAAGTACTAATACACACTGTGAAATGACTCCACTACAGTAAAAGTACTAATACACACTGTGAAATGACTCCACTACAGTAAAAGTACTAATACACACTGTGAAATGACTCCACTACAGTAAAAGTACTAATACACACTGTGAAATGACTCCACTACAGTAAAAGTACTAATACACACTGTGAAATGACTCCACTACAGTAAAAGTACTAATACACACTGTGAAATGACTCCACTACAGTAAAAGTACTAATACACACTGTGAAATGACTCCACTACAGTAAAAGTACTAATACACACTGTGAAATGACTCCACTACAGTAAAAGTACTAATACACACTGTGAAATGACTCCACTACAGTAAAAGTACTAATACACACTGTGAAATGACTCCACTACAGTAAAAGTACTAATACACACTGTGAAATGACTCCACTACAGTAAAAGTACTAATACACACTGTGAAATGACTCCACTACAGTAAAAGTACTAATACACACTGTGAAATGACTCCACTACAGTAAAAGTCCTGCATTCAAAACTTACTGAAGTAAAAATACAAAAGTATCAGCATCAAAATGTACTTAAAGTATCAAAAGTAAAAGTACTCGTTATGCAGAATGGATCCACTCAGATTGTTTTATATATTCTAAATATATATACATATTTGTAATTTTGTGTCTTTAAAAAAAAGAAAGTGGGTTTTTGTCTGTAATTTTGTGTCTTTTTGCGTATTCTTTGGAACTTTTTTGGCTTTTTTAAAGGTAATTTTGGTTATTTTTTGTGTTATTTTACCCCATCTTTGTTAATTTTTGGTAAATTTTGTTTTTACTTCAGTAAAAGTACTAATACACAGTGTGAAGTGACTCCACTATAGTAAAAGTCCTGCATTCAAAACTTACTGAAGTAAAAGTACAAATGTATCAGCATCAAAATGTACTCAGACTGTTTTATATTTTCTAAACTATATACATTTTTGGTAATTTGTGTCTTTTATTTTGGTAATTTTGTGTCTTTTTTAAATGTTGTCTATCTGAATGAAGAGCGTTCCTCCTGAAAGTGTAACTCCATCTCTGTTGGTTTGGTTCAGTCAAATCTGCCCTTTTACCGTGTAAGAACTCCTCTAAAACATGTAACCTACAGCAGGTGGAAGAAACTGGAAAAGACTGGAAATTTACCTGAAAGTCCTCGAAAAATGCTTGAATTTGACCACTGATAAAGTGTTTGAACCCTGGATGTTTTCCCTAACACGATGAATAATCGTGATTACAATATTGATCAAAATATTTGTGATTATCATTTTGAACATAATCGTGCAGCCCTACCTCAGACTTCTAATTTCATTGACTTCCATCATCTCCAGCAGCAGCAGACAGCTGTTTTTAGTTGATTTAGCTGTTTTTAGCTGTTTTAGCTGTTTTTATTTGTTTTAGCTGTTTTTAGCTGTTTTTAGCTGTTTTAGCTGTTTTTAGCTGTTTTAGCTGTTTTTAGCTGTTTTAGCCTTTTTTAGCTGTTTTTAGCTGTTTTTAGCTGTTTTAGCTGTTTTAGCTGTTTTTAGCTGTTTTAGCTGTTTTTAGTTGTTTTTAGCTGTTTTAGCTGTTTTAGCTGTTTTAGCTGTTTTTAGCTGTTTTAGCTGTTTTTAGCTGTTTTTAGCTGTTTTAGCTGTTTTTAGTTGTTTTTAGCTGTTTTAGCCGTTTTAGCCTTTTTTAGCTGTTTTTAGCTGTTTTTAGCTGTTTTTAGTTGTTTTTAGCTGTTTTTAGCTGTTTTAGCTGTTTTTAGCTGTTTTTTGCTGTTTTTAGCTGTTTTTTTTGCTGTTTTTAGCTGTTTTTTTGCTGTTTTTAGCTGTTTTAGCTGTTTTTAGTTGTTTTAGCTGTTTTAGCTGTTTTAGCTGTTTTTAGCTATTTTTATTTGTTTTAGCTGTTTTTAGCTGTTTTTAGCTGTTTTTTTTGCTGTTTTTAGCTGATTTTTTTGCTGTTTTTAGCTGTTTTAGCTGTTTTTAGCTGTTTTAGCTGTTTTTAGCTGTTTTTAGCTGTCCTATATAAATCCAGTGAACACCATCTGCCCAACACCCAATCACAAACACATTGATCAACCATCTAGCTAGTGAATAAAGTGAAGATATTGTTGTCATTAGTTCCCACTGGAGGAGAGATAATAATATAAAGAGATAATAATGTAACTTTGTCCAGTGGACATGGATACAGGCTGCTGTTGGCCAACATTCACCAGAACGACTTTAGGAGGTGATAATATCTTTATAAAGCATTAAAACACAGCCTGAACTGTTGTCTACTACTAAATAACCAGATCAACTCGCCATCTGCTTCACTCTGCACTTTAACAACAACAGCCTGATGAAAACCCAAGCTGGCAATAATTCCACAGAACATCCACAGCATCTTCTTAAACCTTCCACCTCATGATTTCACACTCAGACTCAAACATCCACGTCTTCTACGGCGGGCGGCGATTCGGTCGCACAAAAGGTCACATGACGTGACCTGGAGTCATTTCCTGTCAGAGATGTTGAATATATTTTCAACTTCTTGGCTTCAGTTTCATACATAAACTACAAACATTTTAATCTTTTGGAACTTTGCAGTGATCTTCGTATCTTTGCACCATGAAACTGATCCACTCACTAGGAGCAATCTGTCAAATATTAACAGTGCAGATAGAAAGATATAGAACTAGATATTTAAATGTGATCAGCAGCTTGGAAGCTTCCTCTGTCGGTTGGTTGGTTTGTTGGTTGGTTGGTTGGTTGGTTGGTTGGTAGGTTGATTAGTTGGTTGGTTGGTAGGTTGATTAGCTGGTTGGTTGGTAGGTTGATTAGCTGGTTAGTTGGTTGGTTGGTTGGGTGGTTGATTAGCTGGTTGGTTGGTTGGTTGGTTGATTAGTTGGTTGGTTGGTTGATTAGTTGGTTGGTTGGTTGGTTGGTTGATTAGTTGGTAGGTTGATTAGTTGGTTTGTTGGTTGATTAGTTGGTTAGTTGGTTGGTTGGTAGGTTAATAATCTGGAAATCGTCAGATTTTTTTTTATCCATCTTGAATCTTTTTTGTTCTATCAAATCAACTCGTACGTTGCATAAAACATGCAGGTCAGAGCTTTCACAGCTCAGATTTCAATAATAGAGTGATTGAGTCCTTTCTTGCTGCATGTTTCACATTTTAATGAGAAGCCTTCTGTTTTTCTCCTTCTTGTTCCACGGGGGGAGCGAATGTAGCTGGAGTAGTTTAGTCGTCTTAATGCTTTTACATAAGCAGTTTGTTACTCTGGCCCTTGACACTTGGCCACGTGTCGGAGCAGAGCTGCAGCGCCGTGTTAGCGGCCCGCCGCCATTATGCAACGTCCATATGTAACGCATGTGCCAGCCAGATGGACGGACACATGCCACTTACAAATCTGTGATGAGTGTAGAGAGAGGAAAGAGAAGCAGTGATCCTCTACAGGTATAATCTGGATCAGAGGACATGAACTGACCTGGAGCTAAATAATGTTTTACACTTTCACATCAAACAGAAGCCTGTTCTCCTGTTCTCCTGTTCTCTGGTTCTCCTGTTCTCCTGTTCTCTGGTTCTCCTGTTCTCCTGTTCTCTGGTTGGAATGAGAAAGCAGCTCAGTTTGTTCATCCACTGAATCACACCACAACCTGACCAATGTTAGAATAGTGTGGGATTTTTTATTAGTCTTAGTTTTAATTTCATTGTGCATTTTTGTTTTCAAATTCAGTCAGTTTTAGTTACTTTCTAGAGTGAGTTTGCTTGTTTTTATTCGTTTTAATTTTTAAAAAATGCTTAGTTTTAGTTTAGTTTTTATTAGTTGTAGTTGTTTTGTAATGGTCTGTGTGTTGGTGTGAGATCCAAAGAGGTCATAATAAATGTTTCCTTTATTTCTTTGGTTTAACCATATTCAGCCCCAATAAGGTTATTAACTCTGACAGTCCAGGTGTTTATGATGTTGGTTGTTGTGTAAACATCCCAGTCTCAGTAAACACATTCACCATGTGTTCCTGTTCACTAACACAATCCTCTTTTAATAGAAACTGGATTATATATGAAAAAAGGTGACAAAGAGGAAAACAAAGGACATCTTCACGGGCCGGAGGCTCGTTAAGAAAACATAGTATTTATTTTTATTTTTATTTCAGTTAATGAAAATGTTTTTTCAATTCAAATTTTTGTTATTTTGTTAGTTTTGGTTAACAAGAAGAAGTAGTGGAAGTAGTTTCTATAGAAACATTGCAGGTATAGATTCCTATATATCTATATATATATATATATATAGATATATAGATGTGTCTACATGCAGGTTTGGGCTGAATGAATCTGTGAGATTCCTGTCAGGTGTTGGATTATGATAAATCATGATGCAGTTTAAAGTCTCTGTGCTTCCAGACGAGGCTCCTAATCCGGTCTCGTCTGACAAAGACTCCCAGGCTGAACTTAAAGAACCTCTCTCCTCTCTCCTCCTTCCTTTGTGTTGTTGTTACCCAACATTTTTAAAAATAGACGCTTGTTATTCTGCTGTGCTGCTGGTATTTCAGCCCTGTTGGAGCGGTGCTGAGGGATTTCTGCAGCAGCTCTCATGGCACGACCATCCAGAGGCGTAATCCAGACGTCCAAGCTGCTGGACTATAAATCCTGTCCGGAGTTTGTATTGGCTGGCAGCTCATCAAGAGACCACGCAGATTATTTATTTATTTCCAACCTCTCAGGACACGGCAGCCTGCTGTCAGCTGCCCACTCCGGGAGGACGAGATCCAGATTTTAATCTGTGCTGCAGCTTCGTCGCGTGCACGCCAACAGTTTGCACCAGCGTTGGTGTGGAGCAGTGGTCTTATCAGCAGCAGGGAGTGGCCTGTTTCTGGGAATTTATTACTAAATTCCTGAGAGAGTGCAATACAGACGTTGAAATCATTAGTCTCAGACCAAGGGTTGGCACTCTGTCCTCTTCCCAGTGTGCTCCAACAGCTTTTTTTATCTTCAAGACGGTCCTGAAAACTGTCCTGAGCCCTTTGAGCTAAAGGGAAAACTGTGACACCACATTTGTTCTTAGGGCTGCACATCCCCTCCGGCTCTGCAGCTGGGAGAGACTGCTGCAGGAGGACTGTGATGCTTCGACTCGTTCTTACTCTTCTTAACGAGCCTGTTAACCCCTTAGCGTCCAGTCTGCAAATTGCTAACAGGCTAACAGTTAGCTCTGTAGCAGTACAGTGTGTATGTGCTAACAGGCTAACAGTTAGCTCTGTAGCAGTACAGTGTGTATGTGCTAACAGGCTAACAGTTAGCTCTGTAGTAGTACAGTGTGTATGTGCTAACAGGCTAACAGTTAGCTCTGTAGCAGTACAGTGTGTATGTGCTAACAGGCTAACAGTTAGCTCTGTAGCAGTACAGTGTGTATGTGCTAACAGGCTAACAGTTAGCTCTGTAGCAGAACAGTGTGTATGTGCTAACAGGCTAACAGTTAGCTCTGTAGCAGTACAGTGTGTATGTGCTAACAGGCTAACAGTTAGCTCTGTAGCAGTACAGTGTGTATGTGCTAACAGGCTAACAGTTAGCTCTGTAGCAGTACAGTGTGTATGTGCTAACAGGCTAACAGTTAGCTCTGTAGCAGTACAGTGTGTATGTGCTAACAGGCTAACAGTTAGCTCTGTAGCAGTACAGTGTGTATGTGCTAACAGGCTAACAGTTAGCTCTGTAGCAGTACAGTGTGTATGTGCTAACAGGCTAACAGTTAGCTCTGTAGCAGTACAGTGTGTATGTGCTGCTGCTGCAGGAGGTGTTCACTTAGTGATCTCTGTTTGTTTACAACAAGCACCAGACACTCTGTGTACAGTTAGCGATGCTGGTTTGTTTACAATAAGCGGCGGATTCTGTGCACAGTTAGCTACAGCGGCAACAGTTGTTGTGCAGCTGAGCAGTGATTGGGAGTGTTAGACATTACACGTGTTGACAAATATTCCTCCTTGCCAGATGACCCGTTAATAGCAGGGTTATTATAGTTAACGAAAACAAAGAAATAACCAAAACTAGAATTGAAAAAACATTTTCGTTAACTGAAATAAAAATGAGAGTTTAAAAAAAAAAACGATAACTAACTGAAACTGTATTTTGTGCTTCCAAAACTAACTAAAACTAACTAAAATTATAGTGAAAATGTCCTTCGTTCTCGTCTTTGTCAACTTTTTTCATCCGTAAACCTTTTTGGTTGATATGAAATCTATTTCATCTATCTGGTTTTATGACTTAATAAACTTATTGGGGCTGAGATGGATCAGACAAAAGAAATAAAGGAAACATTTATTGTGACCTTATTGAATCTGGACCCAACAAATACCCCATTACAAAACAACTACAACTAATAAAAACTAAACTAAAACTAATAAACTTAGCTAAAACTAAGCATTTTACAAAAAATAAAAACTAATTAAAACTAGCAAATTCATTCTAAAAACTCATTAAAACTAACTGAATTTGAAAACAAAAAATCACAACGAAATTAAAACTAAAACTGATGAAAAATCCAAAAGTATTCGAACCTCGGTTCTTGTTCTTGTTGCTCCTCTGTGACTCTGGAGGTGTAATATCTATATCTATATTATCTATATTATCTATATCTATATTATCTATGTCTATATTATCTATATCTATATTATCTATATCTATAATCTGGTGCGTTGACGGAGCAGATGAGACTGTGATTATTAAAGGTCACAGCAGGTCATTTAATACAATGAGGTCAAAACATTTAGAAACCCATCAATGAGCCTATTCTGGGTGATTTTTTTTTCTCCTTTTCATATTTATTTGGACTCAATCCCACATAAATACTCACTAGAGCACCTAATGTGGATTAATCCACAGCTGGAAATAGCCGACGCTGCACTTCCTCCACTGTTTGAGCAGCTGTTTGAGACAATGATAAACCACTTATTATGTCTGAATATTGTTCAAGCAACCAATACATTGTTTATTTTGATTCAATTATTTTAATGCTTTATTTTTAGACAGGGACACTTAATGAACATCATAAACATCTCTGTAAACATGTTGGATTATAGCAAAGCTGCTAGTTTGCATCTTTGCAGCAAATAAATAGAAAAAATATAGAGGAAAAAATAAAAATAAATACAAATATAAAAGACAGCAAATAAATAGATAAAATACAAACAGAGGAAAAAATAAAAATAAATAAAAATATAACAGACAGCAAATAAATAGATAAAATACGAATAGAGGGGAAAAAAATACAAATATAAAAGACAGAAAATAAATAGATAAAATACAAATAGAGGAAAAAATAAAAACAAATACAAATATAAAAGACAGCAAATAAATAGATAAAATACGAATGGAGGAAAAAATAAAAATAAATACAAATATAAAAGACAGCAAATAAATAGATAAAATACAAATGGAGGAAAAAATACAAATAAAAAAATAAATAAAAGACAGCAAATAAATAGATAAAATACGAATAGAGGGAAAAAAAATACAAATATAAAAGACAGAAAATAAATAGATAAAATACAAATAGAGGAAAAAAATAAAAAAAGAATATAAAAGAGAGCAAATAAATAGATAAAATACAAATAGAGGAAAAAAAATAAAAAAGAATATAAAAGACAGCAAATAAATAGAAAAAATACAAATAGAGGAAAAAATAAATGCAAATATAAAAGAGAGCAAATAAATAGATAAAATACAAATAGAGGAGACAACACACACAGACCCAGACAGGATATATCAGTAATAAAGAGTAATCACTCTTTTTTCATGTGATTTGAACTGTTTTAATTTTCCTTTTAAAAAGAAAAATTCTGGCATTATGCAAAGGAATAAAACATTAAAATTGTTATTTTGCTTGAGAACCAGAAACATATATGATGCTGGTTTTCTTATTCTGGTATAAAAACCAAAGCGAGCACGAAGCAGAAAAGAGGACACGGCTGTGAAAACGTGTTTATTCTCATCCTGAAGTCTGACTGATTACAGATTAATGAGTCCAGTGACATTAATGAACCCCATCAGGTCTGGAGGATGGAGGCTGGGAGGAGATGGTGGTGTGTCCGGGTGTAAATGGGAGAAGACTAAGCCTGGATGGGGGATTAGAGGAGAAGGGGGCGGGAAGCATCATGATCTGTCAGGGCTTAGTGCCACAATTATTCCTGCAGCAGCAGCACAGCAGCAGCAGCAGCAGCAGCAGCAGCGTGGTGGCGGAGCAGCGTTTTCATTAGTGTAATGTCCAGAGAAGATCCAGAATTATGTAAGAGTGACGAGCTGTCATCCTCCGAGGCCCCGCCCCCTCCGCCTGCCAGGAACGTGCTGCTTTGTTTTCCTTTTTTATCCTCCGTTTGCTCTGAAAAAGCCAAAAGGACATCTGTTGGTGGGGACGGGGCTGGTAGAAGGTCCACCGCGGGGACGTCCTCCTGCTGGTTGTCATGGCGAGGACCAGGAGTCCGGAGCTCGGTGGTTTAACGGAGGAGACGAGGAGATGCTGCATGTGTTGAGATGAGGAGCAGTCAGCAGTTTGAGGCTGTTTGATGCTGTTAGAGTTAGAAGATGAAGTTTAAGAAGTTCATCACCATCATGCAGGCAGCCATCGGCATCGTACCGCTCAACAAACGGGAGCTGCTGCCGCCGGGCAGGAAGCTGTGGAGACCTCCGGGGTGAGTCCTGGTTCTCCTACCTGCTGATAGAACCTGCAGGCTTTATTATAGTAGAGAACAGCTGCTAGACCTGATTATATCCAACAGGTCAGACTGTTAGAGGCTCACAGGAAGCAACACATGGAGCCACCATTATGGCCACAATGATCATCACCATTATTATTATGATCAATATTATAATCACGATTATTAATCAGGGTTATTCATCATGTTTGGGAAAACATCTGTATTTTAATTGCACTACTTTTAAACAAACAATAGCAACAGTTTTTAGTGTCTGCTGCTTGTTGTAAACAAACAGAGATCGCTAAGTGAACACCTCCTGCAGCAGCAGCACATACACACTGTACTGCTACAGAGCTAACTGTTAGCCTGTTAGCACATACACACTGTACTGCTACAGAGCTAACTGTTAGCCTGTTAGCACATACACACTGTACTGCTACAGAGCTAACTGTTAGCCTGTTAGCACATACACACTGTACTGCTACAGAGCTAACTGTTAGCCTGTTAGCACATACACACTGTACTGCTACAGAGCTAACTGTTAGCCTGTTAGCACATACACACTGTACTGCTACAGAGCTAACTGTTAGCCTGTTAGCACATACACACTGTACTGCTACAGAGCTAACTGTTAGCCTGTTAGCACATACACACTGTACTGCTACAGAGCTAACTGTTAGCCTGTTAGCACATACACACTGTACTGCTACAGAGCTAGCTGTTAGCCTGTTAGCACATACACACTCTACTGCTACAGAGCTAACTGTTAGCCTGTTAGCACATACACACTGAACTGCTACAGAGCTAACTGTTAGCCTGTTAGCACATGCACACTGTACTGCTACAGAGCTAACTGTTAGCCTGTTAGCACATACACACTGTACTGCTACAGAGCTAACTGTTAGCTTGTTAGCAATTTGCAGACTGGACGCTAAGGGGTTAACATCCCCTCTGGCTCTACAGCTGGGAGAGACTGCTGCAGGAGGACTGTGCTGCTTCGACTCGTTCTTACTCTTCTTAACGAGCCTCCGGCCCCACACGCTATTTGTAAAGGCCGGTGAAGTAGTGTTGCCAACTTAGTGACTTTGTTGCTATATTTAGCGACTTTTCAGACCCCTTTAGCGGCTATTTTTCGAAAAAGCCAAGACTTTTTCTGGTGTTATTGGAGATTTTTTGAGACTCGTTCTTACTCTTCTTAACGAGCCTCCGGCCCCCGCGGTGTGTGGGGCCGGAGGCTCGTTAAGAAGAGTAAGAACGAGTCGAAGCGGCCCAGTCCTCCTGCAGCAGTCTCTCCCAGCTGCAGAGCCGGAGGGGACCGTTTTATCAAGAACCTGAAGATGATCAGAATGTGTCCAGCTTGAGCTCTACATATTTCTTTTAATGTTTTTGAGTGAAGTGAGTTATATCTTGGATTACTTCACTTGTTTCTGAAGCTTCCAGACTGAATGCGAGCAGCAGCAGCAGGTTCATTCATGCAGAGAATCCGACTGTTTCCAGTCTGAACGCTTCACGTCTGACTCGCTGCCATGAAGCTGAGAAAAAACTAGTTTCATCTGAGCAGTGAAGGCCACATGTTGGGACCTGTTACAGTCAGGCCTTCAGATTATAGTATTATAGTGTGTAGTATTACAGTGTGTAGTATTATAGTGTGTAGTATTATAGTGTGTAGTATTATAGTGTGTAGTATTATGGTGTGTAGTATTATAGTGTGTAGTATTATAGTATTCTCGTGTGTAGTATCAGTGTGGCTTTACTCAGCAGACACCAGTGGTTTATTCTGGGAAAAGTGACATTTTACTCTATTTATAGCTCTTTTTCTCTCCTCTGGCCTTTGGATATTTGGTTGATATTTCCTCAACAATGAAGGTCAGTGAAGACTGCAAAGGAAATGTCAACAAAGCAGAAAAAAATGTGAATCAGACCCAAAGCGACAGTCCAAGACCAGCAGGCTCTCACTCCATCCCGTCAAATATCTCAACTTCACTCTGCATTTGTTTTATATTATATATTATATATATATGGTTTATATGTTTTATCTGAGCTGGTTCCTCTAACGGCTGAAGAGTTGTAGGTTTGATATGTGATATGGTCTAATTCCGTATCACATTTAAAAATATATCTATATATTTTTGATATCCATATACTGCCCAGCCCTAATAATAATACCTCTATTGGTCTTACTAAAATATTGTCTACATATATTACATTCATATTAAAGGGTTGTCTGATAAAAATGTGTGTCTGTGTCGTCTGTGTGTGTTGCATTCCCTGTAATCATAACCTGCTGCGGGCTTGGACTAATGTCTGGAGCTGCTATGATTCCACCACCCCAGTCTGCCTGCTGGGCTGCGACTAAATGCTGGAATCTGTTGTTTCTCCCTGGAGAGCAGAGGGAATGGAAACGTTTGGCTCAGCTCATTAATGTTGCTATTGAATGTACTGTAATTAAACTGCACCATGCAGGTCCTGGCTATAACCTGGAAAACAAACATCGTAACTGACTGTAAATCTTTTCTGTCGGTCCTGGCTATGACTTGGAACACACATGCCTGGTATCTTAACTCAATGACTTATTCTATTGTTATTGTGTGTGTGTGTAGGGACCAGCCTGGACCTCAGGACCAGACCAGCACAGACCTCATCAAGTGCAACCGCAAGTTCCGCTGGTCCAGAGAAGCCCAGTACCTTTACCTGCGCCGCCTCTCCTCCCGCAGCTACTCCGCCATCATGATGGTACGTTCTCTACCTCAGGTTACTGTAGACTGCTGCGTTCTCTACTCCAGGTTACTGTAGACTGGTGCGTTCTCTACTCCAGGTTACTGTAGACTGCTACGTTCTCTACTCCAGGTTACTGTAGACTGCTACGTTCTCTACTCCAGGTTACTGTAGACTGCTACGTTCTCTACCTCAGGTTACTGTAGACTGGTACGTTCTCTACTCCAGGTTACTGTAGACTGCTGCGTTCTCTACTCCAGGTTACTGTAGACTGCTACGTTCTCTACTCCAGGTTACTGTAGACTGCTACGTTCTCTACCTCAGGTTACTGTAGACTGCTGCGTTCTCTACTCCAGGTTACTGTAGACTGCTACGTTCTCTACTCCAGGTTACTGTAGACTGCTACGTTCTCTACCTCAGGTTACTGTAGACTGGTGCGTTCTCTACTCCAGGTTACTGTAGACTGCTACGTTCTCTACTCCAGGTTACTGTAGACTGCTACGTTCTCTACTCCAGGTTACTGTAGACTGCTGCGTTCTCTACTCCAGGTTACTGTAGACTGCTACGTTCTCTACTCCAGGTTACTGTAGACTGCTACGTTCTCTACTCCAGGTTACTGTAGACTGCTGCGTTCTCTACTCCAGGTTACTGTAGACTGCTGCGTTCTCTACCTCAGGTTACTGTAGACTGCTGCGTTCTCTACTCCAGGTTACTGTAGACTGCTGCGTTCTCTACCTCAGGTTACTGTAGACTGCTACGTTCTCTACTCCAGGTTACTGTAGACTGCTGCGTTCTCTACTCCAGGTTACTGTAGACTGCTACGTTCTCTACTCCAGGTTACTGTAGACTGCTGCGTTCTCTACTCCAGGTTACTGTAGACTGCTGCGTTCTCTACTCCAGGTTACTGTAGACTGCTGCGTTCTCTACTCCAGGTTACTGTAGACTGCTACGTTCTCTACTCCAGGTTACTGTAGACTGCTACGTTCTCTACTCCAGGTTACTGTAGACTGCTGCGTTCTCTACTCCAGGTTACTGTAGACTGCTGCGTTCTCTACTCCAGGTTACTGTAGACTGCTGCGTTCTCTACTCCAGGTTACTGTAGACTGCTACGTTCTCTACTCCAGGTTACTGTAGACTGCTTGTTCTCTACTCCAGGTTACTGTAGACTGCTACGTTCTCTACTCCAGGTTACTGTAGACTGCTACGTTCTCTACTCCAGGTTACTGTAGACTGCTACGTTCTCTACTCCAGGTTCCTGTAGACTGCTACGTTCTCTACTCCAGGTTACTGTAGACTGCTGCGTTCTCTACTCCAGGTTACTGTAGACTGCTGCGTTCTCTACTCCAGGTTACTGTAGACTGGTACGTTCTCTACTCCAGGTTACTGTAGACTGCTACGTTCTCTACTCCAGGTTACTGTAGACTGCTACGTTCTCTACTCCAGGTTACTGTAGACTGCTGCGTTCTCTACTCCAGGTTACTGTAGACTGCTGCGTTCTCTACTCCAGGTTACTGTAGACTGCTTGTTCTCTACTCCAGGTTACTGTAGACTGCTACGTTCTCTACTCCAGGTTACTGTAGACTGCTACGTTCTCTACTCCAGGTTACTGTAGACTGCTGCGTTCTCTACTCCAGGTTACTGTAGACTGCTGCGTTCTCTACTCCAGGTTGTTCCGTGTTATGTATGAAGGTTCTCAGCTCCATCCAGAGGTTTTCATGCTGTAATATCACTGGATGATTGTGTGTTTTTCTCTTTCATCAGTTTAACCTGATGAACTTCTTTCATAATCCATCAGTGGATCAGATGAAACATGCATTGTTTTGTTTTTTTCTTATTTTATCCAAAAGTAGTTTGAAACATGAGTTGTGTGAGCTTCTGTTTCCTTATATGGTAACACTTTATATTAGGGAACACATATTCAACATCAGTTTGTTGCTTATTAAAATGCAAATTAGTAACATATTGTCTCTTAATGAGTCATTATTCAGTAGTTATTAATGCCTTATTCTGCATGGCCTTATTATACAACCAGTAAGACATTAACTAAGAGTTTTTCCCTCAATAACCTCAGAATTATTGATTATTAGTAGTTAGTAAGGAAGTTGTTGTATATGAGTTAATATGCTTTATAATATGGACTTTATAGGGTGGTAGTTTTGTAGTTGTCATAGTTATTATTTGTACGCAAATAGGCAACTAATTAATGTTGAATATGTGCAGGTTAATATAAAGTGTTGGCCTTATTTGAACTGTGTATTTAGTGATCATGATCGTTTCCTGTCCTGGATCTTCATTGTTTTAATGATTCAGGCCAGTGGAGCTTGTTTTCATCTCCATGTCCTATTTTCATGTTTAAAGGGATGAAATGTGGCCATTTGACTCAGCTGACCTGATTATTTGAGACTGTGTTGTCATGGCAGCATTCCTGAGGTGTTGCTGCTCAATGAAACAGTTTTTAGATAAAATGTTGTTGTTTCTGCCAACAGAGAAGCTTCTGTCTGTTGTTGAGTTGGTGGCGACTCAAAGGAAACGGTTACATTTAATTTGGTTTTACGGATTTTGTGGCATTTTCAGGGTCTGCTGCAGGTTTTATCTGACACACACACACACACACACACACACACACACACACACACACACACACACACACACACACACACACTATGTTATCAACTACAGGTTGTTGCTGCTGGAGGTTTCTACACTGATAAAAAGGTGTTTAAAAACCAGATCAAACAGTAAATCTAAAGGTCTAAAACCAGATCAAACAGTAAATCTAAAGGTCTAAAACCAGATCAAACAGTAAATCTAAAGGTCTAAAACCAGATCAAACAGTAAATCTAAAGGTCTAAAACCAGATCAAACAGTAAATCTAAAGGTCTAAAACCAGATCAAACAGTAAATCTAAAGTCTAAAACCAGATCAAACAGTAAATCTAAAGTCTAAAACCAGATCAAACAGTAAATCTAAAGGTCTAAAACCAGATCAAACAGTAAATCTAAAGGTCTAAAACCAGATCAAACAGTAAATCTAAAGGTCTAAAACCAGATCAAACAGTAAATCTAAAGGTCTAAAACCAGATCAAACAGTAAATCTAAAGGTCTAAAACCAGATCAAACAGTAAATCTAAAGGTCTAAAACCAGATCAAACAGTAAATCTAAAGGTCTAAAACCAGATCAAACAGTAAATCTAAAGGTCTAAAACCAGATCAAACAGTAAATCTAAAGGTCTAAAACCAGATCAAACAGTAAATCTAAAGGTCTAAAACCAGATCAAACAGTAAATCTAAAGGTCTAAAACCAGATCAAACAGTAAATCTGAGGGAAATGATCTTGCTGCATGGACAGATAATTTACCTTGACAAGATTTATTAAATTAAGATGATTTAATCTAGAAATAAGCATGTTGAACACTTAAAATGAGTAATGAATGCTTTAGCGTTCAGAGTTAGTTTATCTGGTTGAATCAGTTTGTTGGAGGCTCGTTCCTGTTCCAACACGCCCCGAACACAAAGAAACGCCTTCAGAAGAAATTAAAAAAAGGTTTTCCCAGTTTGGTGAGCAACAACTTGAACACTAAGAGAGGAACGACTCTGTCAACTTCCTGCATTAATTTCTGTTTCTGTTGAGCATCTTTCAGTCTGTCCTCAAATCAGATACACTGTAAAAAATGTCTGTAGGTTTTAGGGTGAAAACTGTTAAACCATGACGGTAAAAGACGTAAAATGATAAATGAGTTAATTCAGTTTCAGTAACAATGAAACACTGTAAATGTTTATATCAGACAAAATAGTATTTATTATTATTATTTTTTTACATCTTTTTTTAAATGCATTACTCCACTGTAAAAAATACTCTGGCACCGTGTTTGTAACAAAAGACACAAAATTAATAAAAAAAGGATGTAAAATGAATAAAAAATACACAAAATTACAAAATGTGAAATTATTTTTAAAAAAGACACAAAATTACAAAAAAATATGTAAAATTATTTTTTAAAAATACACAAATTACAAAAAAAGGAAGTGAAATAAATTTAAAAAAATACACAAAATTACTAAAAAAGGATGTAAAATGAATTTTAAAAAGACACAAAATTACTAAAAAAAAAAGGATGTGAAATTAATTTTAAAAAATACACAAAATTACTAAAAAAGGATGTATAATGAATTAAAAAAGACACAAAATTACTATAGAAAGGATGTAAAATCAATTTAAAAAAGACACAAAATTACTAAAAAGGAGGTAAAATGTGGCTACACCAGTATATTGCTGCAACCCTAATCAGTGGTTCAGGTTATTTAGGTTATTTAGGAGTAAAACGTAAAGTTTAAATCTATTTCTGGGTTAATTTCTTTAATTACAAGAACTTTGACTATTTTAGAGCAGTTTCTGATTTCTTTCTCTCTGCTCAGAGATTCCTTTAACCCTCTCTCTGTTTTATTTAGCGCTCTGTGCTGTTTTAAATCAGTTTATGCTGAATTAACCCTTTGATGCACACATCTTACTTTTCGAATAAAACCCCCTTTTTATCACTACGCTTCTAATGCACAAGGTCATTTTAGACCCATGTGTGTAAACTTGATGTAATAATACAAAAACTATTTTTCTTCATAAAATATGAAAGAAAAAATGGATATAATGATCTGTTATAATAATAAACTAGGACTGCGCGCAGTACTGAACGGGCCCTCGCAGTACACGCGTGTCGGGGCATGCTGCCGTCAGGGTCTGTGCGTTACAGGGACCAGTCTATACCACCCCTATGAATTTCATTGCCTTAAGTGTTATGGTCTGCGCACAGTGGCACTTATTAAATTAAACTGCCGCCAGAGCGCCAACTAGGGGCCGATCAATAAAATCTTCAAGGGTTATCCTCAGATGGGCATTGACAATAACTATACCAAGTTTGGTGTTAATCCGACCAACCGATATGGAGATATAAAATACTTCAATTTAAAGAGCGCCACCTTGTGGTCATCGCCCAAAATTTTGCAGAGAGCCTCAGGGGCTCATGGGGAAGGAGGATCTTGAGTTTCATGTCATTCAGACACACCAATGTGGAGATATGCAACACTTTGTGTTTTGTGTTGAAAATAGCTCCACCTGCAGGAAGTTGTTATTTAATAACTTGAGTATTCTTTGGGTTATCAAAATTCTTTTAATAACTTTTTGTCGTGAGGGTCCATAGATGCTGTGTGCAAAGTTTGGTGCAAAACGATGAAATTGCCTAGGAGGAGTTCGAAAAAGTAGGTTTGTGACATTTTGCGAATTTGCGAAAAAAAACTCCAGGCGAAAATGGGCGTGGCTTATATCACGAGATTCAGCACAACTCGGTGAACGCGTGGATATAAGTTTTTTGAATGTGCGATGAAGTGTGTGGGAGTTATTAACCTAAACGCGCTTTCCTTTATTATAGCGCCACCTAGTGGTGGAAATTCAGGATGATAATAGATTATAAAAATTTTCACCATGTGTGATTTATATTTAAAGTTTCATGAGTTTTGGGGTATGTTCAGGCAGTGAAAAATGCGATCATTTGGGCACGAGAATAATAAAAATAAAAAAAATAATAATAATAAAGAATCATTCGAAATACAATAGGGACCTCGCAGGTCGTTGCCTGCTCGGGCCCTAAAAAACCGATATTCAAACACAGCCAGCATGAAATAACATTGTGTGTGTGTGTCCCACTAAAATCAATGGGAATGTTGGACTGGTCCATCTCAGAGGGGTCAAAGGTTGAGTCTCCTCTACTCGTGTTTCTTTTATGTGTTCACCGGTTTGTTATTGCTCATCACCAAATAAATACTTCTCTATATCCAAACCAGGATGTTTTTATAACCAGTAGTTTTAGTTCTCAGCCATCTTTAACAGATAATATAAAACAGACCCCCCCCCCCCCTCCCGCTCTGACTTGGTATGACCCGACCCAAGCCAAGCGCAAAGTTTCCTCTGAATGTTTGTTTAATCAGTGTTTTTAGAGAGAAAAGCAGATTATTAGCAGTAAAAGACCAAGTTTTACACTCTGAGTCTCTGTGTTAGTTCACTAGTTGTTGTTGTGGAGCGACCAGGACCGTGTGGCGGCTTTAATTCAGTCTGAATCTGAAGAACCAGCAGGTGAAAGTTAGTGATGCCAGTGAAGGGAGGAGGTCTGATCTCCCTCAGATCATTCACTTTATCCCACTGTTTCACCGTGAGTACCAGCTAATATACTACTATTATACTGTTAATATACTATTAATATACTATAAATACAGATGAACACACACCAGCACCTTCATACTCATGTTACAGCTGCTTTCTGTGTGTTTTAGAGGGTAAATCTGAGTCTGCTGCTGCCTGCTGCACCTGCTGCTGTGATGTTCAGCTAACTAGCTAACAGCTAACAGCTAACAGCTAATATTAGCTAACAGCTAATATTAGCTGTTAGCTAATATTAGTTTAGAAACACCTTAAAAGTTAATAAAAAAGTAAAAAAGTTAATAAATCCTGTTTCAAACGTTGTTTTAACGCTATAAATGTTATTAATAAGCCCTTTTAACGCTTTAAATGTTATTAATAAGTCATTTTAACGCTATAAATGTTATTAATAAGTCATTTTAACGCTTTAAATGTTATTAATAAGTCATTTTAACGCTATAAATGTTATTAATAAGTCCTTTTAACGCTATAAATGTTATTAATAAAACATTTTAACGCTATAAATGTTATTAATAAGTCATTTTAACGCTATAAATGTTATTAATAAGTCCCTTTAATGATATAAATATTATTAATAAGTCCTTTTAATGATATAAATGTTATTAATAAGTCCTTTTAATGATATAAATGTTATTAATAAGTCATTTTAACGCTATAAATGTTATTAATAAGTCATTTTAACGCTTTAAATGTTATTAATAAGTCCTTTTAACGCTATAATTGTTATTAATAAGTCCTGAAAGTCGTCGCTTGGTTTTATTTAAAGTGTAGTATAAGTATAAAGGTAATTTATCTGACTGTTGGTGGTAAAAACACAATTTATTTCCCCCTTTTGGTTTTAATTTCCATCTTTTTTTAAGGTCCAACAGTTGTTGGTAGTGTTAGGATATAAAGTTATTCTAGTAGTTGTATTGAGTGAATCTAGTAGTTTTATGGAGTTATTAGTGCTGTGTGTTGCTCTTCATCCTGTCTGAAGGTGTAACGGCGCTCCGCCACCAGCAGGAGGCGCTACAGGCTCAATACTGTTATCAGCCTCTACAGGAATACTACAGCTGACACACTCAATATTATTATTATAATGATATAATAATAATAATAGTTATAATAATGATGATGATAATAATAATAATAATGATAATAATAATCTACTACTAATACTACTAATATAATAATAATAATAATAATAATATAATGATAATAATAATAATAGTAATAATGATGATGATAATAATAATAATAAAAACAGTTATAATAATAATTATAATTATAATAATGATAATAATAATATTAATAATAATTATAATAATAAAACATAGAAACAAGCAAACAGCCTCCATCCCATAATAAACAAAGCTCAAACTGAAGAAAAACTGAAGGCAATTTAGAGATTAATTAGATCAAATAAATAGAAATTAGGTAAGGTAAGATAAAATAAAAAAACAAAAGTAAATCATAATAACAGTAGAAAGTAAAAAAGCTAGGTAAGAAAAGATTAAAACAATGAATAAATAATCAAGAAGTAGAGCATGATAATATATATATGGGTATATATAAATGCTAGGGCTGCAACTAACAATTATTTAATCTGTTGATTATTTAAACGATTAATGGATTAGTTGTTTGGTGAATAAAATGTATAAAAACATCAATGAGTGTTTCCAAACCACTAGATTTTGTCCTCAAATCTCTTGTTTTGTCCACAAACCAAAGAGATATTCAGTTTATTGTCATAAAGGAACAAAGAAACCAGAAATATTCACATTGAAGAAGCTGAAATCAGAGAATTTGGACTTATAAAAACAGCTTAAACCAATTATTGGATTATCAAAATAGTTGACGATTAATTTAATAATCGATTATTGTTCCATTCATAGAATAATTGTTGCAGCTGTAATAAAAACAGACTAATAAATAGAAGCAAATAAATAAATAAAGGAGCAGATGTTGTAACACTGAGCAGAACAATCTTTAAAAATGGTTTCCAGTAAAAACCAAATTAAAAAGCTCTCCATGCGTGCAAACCACTAAAACTAAAAAGAAGAGAATAATAATGATGGTTTTACATAATGTCTGAATCTGAATGTCACTCAAACAGACTCGGGCACTTTTCAGAGTTTCTCTCTGTTTTTCTCTCCTCACGTTGTTGTTGTTTGTGTTTAGTGAATAGATTAGTCCTCTCTCTCTCTGGATGTTTGTTAGTGTGTGAGTGTGTCCTGCAGGATGACCCACTAACAGCCTCTCAGTCTGTTACTGGGTTATGTAACGCCAACACTCAGGAGGTTACCGCTCTCTGCCGCTGCTCCAGCAGCAGCACAATACAAATATATAAATATAAATATCATACCACACAACCAGAAGACGCTCTGGTTCACTCTCTGGGGTCCTTTTGACCCCAAATCATCTTCATCAACCATTAATAAAGGTTCACGTTCAGAGAATTACTTGACATTTTCCGCATATGTTCCCCTCTGCATCCTTTATAGATAATATGTTCTTTTTTTTTTTTTTTTCTGTCAAAAATGGTGAAATCTTTTATTATTTTTAGTTTTTCTTCCACCACTTTTGGAGGACAGCTTTATTTTTATTTACAGAAGAAGAAAAGGTCAAACAACTTAAACAGACAATAAGGTAAATAATCTAAAAAATAAAGAGTAGATATTTACAACACCAGTTGTTGTTAACATTGATTTCTGATAGTTAATAAATAGGAGGAGGGTTATTGTTATTGTGTGTTCATACATGTATGCTGATATGCAAAACAGACAGACACATTTAATTTAAATGCTATATATGCATATATGTGAGTGTGTGCATGTACTTTGTATTTATAGGTGCTTGTATATATGTGTGGGTATTATATATATATATATATATATATATATAAGTTCTTTGGAGTTGGGATCAGGTATTTGATGAGGTATTTGTATGTTGTGTGATTAATTGATGGTGACTTTTTATCCATTGAGATTTGATCTATTAACAGGTATGAACAGTGTGTGATGTTGAGTTTTGTCTTGTTTTCCAGTTGAGGAGGATAGTTTTCTTGTCTGTGAACAGTGTAGTTCTGGTGTGATGATGTGATTGTGTTGATGGCGTGTCTCCTGAGAGGCAGAGCTGAGGGCATAGAGTCTAATATCTGTGTCTAACTGGTGTCCAGTAACAGAAAACATGCATGTGATTATGGTGGTGTGCTATAGGTGCATTGATGTGATGTAGTGAAGCTCTTTATGTCATCTCTCAGCTGTGGAGTGTGTTCTGTGGTTAATAATAATATAACCTTGAATAGAATGACTTGTACATTTGCAGTGATTGAAGTTATTTTTACATATTAGTGACCATAAATCTGTATTAGAGTGATGGAGAGATCCTGTTCCCACTCAGAGGTTGGGGGAGAAACTGAAGTATCACTAGTGTTTAGAGGTGTAAATATCCTTTAGAGTCATTTAACAGAGCGAGGAATCTGTGAAAAGGTTCATTTAATCATGGCGGCCAAAATCATGATCACGATTAAAATGTGATTAATTGTGCAGCCCTAATATATAGTAGTACTAGTAGTAGTAGTAGTAGTGGCAGTAGTAGTCTCGTCTCTGTGTGTTGCTGTCTAGTGTACAGGTAGTTTATAGTAGTACTAGTGGTAGTATTAGTAGTATTAGTAGTAGTAGTAGTAGTAGTATTAGTAGTATTGTCTCTCTGTGTTGCTGTCTAGTGTATAGGTAGTTTATAGTAGTACTAGTGGTAGTATTAGTAGTAGTATTAGTAGTAGTAGTAGTAGTAGTATTGTCTCTCTCTGTGTTGCTGTCTAGTGTATAGGTATTTTATAGTAGTACTAGTAGTAGTATTAGTTGTAGTATTAGTAGTATTGTCTCTGTGTGTTGCTGTCTAGTGTATAGGTATTTTATAGTAGTACTAGTAGTAGTATTAGTTGTAGTATTAGTAGTATTGTCTCTGTGTGTTGCTGTCTAGTGTATATGTATTTTATAGTAGTACTAGTAGTAGTATTAGTAGTATTATTAGTAGTATTGTCTCTGTGTGTTGCTGTCTAGTGTATAGGTATTTTATAGTAGTACTAGTAGTAGTATTAGTAGTAGTATTAGTAGTATTATTAGTAGTATTGTCTCTGTGTGTTGCTGTCTAGTGTATAGGTATTTTATAGTAGTACTAGTAGTAGTATTAGTAGTAGTATTAGTAGTATTATTAGTAGTATTGTCTCTGTGTGTTGCTGCTCCAGCAGCAGCTGTCAGTCGTCTGGTTTCTCTGATCAGCCAACAGATATAATCAGTGTGTTGTGATGGTTTTGCTGCTTCGTTCCACTGAGACTGAGACTCACTCACACACTTAACACACTTCACTGTAGAAACCAAACAAACCCAACAATATAAACATGAAGCTCTTTGCTCTGCTGTCTGTGGTCTGGACACGTTCTTCTCTGTTGGTTTGTGTGAATCCTGTGTTAACTCTTTGGTGTTTGGGGATATTTAGTTGGTTTTTGACTCTTTTTCATTCTGCCTGTTTATATAAACAACTAAAACATCTTCACCATGTCATGTTGCTGTCATTGTTTTCACCACAACATCACCTATATGATCTGATTATTATTATTGTTTTCATTTTGACTCACTGGATCAACACTTTAAACACAAAAAAACACACATAAAAACACATAAACACACACACAAAACATATAAAAACACCGAAAACACATAAGACACAAAGAAATGACAAAGAACACAGATAAAAACATGTAAATGACAAAAAACACACGTAAATCAAAAGATTGCATTAAAAATGCTGAATGCATGCTGCAGAATTTCAAAATATCTGCAAAAAAAGGAAAAAAAAAACACTTTACACTTGGTCGAGGTGATTTTAACCTTTGCTGAGAAAGAGTTGAGGCACTAAATGTGACATGGAAACTTGTGTAAAAGCCAAAACTTTAGAGTTGAGCTGCAGCAGGAAACATGCTGCTGATGTTTCTACCTCAGGAAGAAGTTTCCTGGACTCCAGAGGGTTTGATGATCTGGTCTATGATCTGATCTGTGATCTGATCTGTGATGTGCTATATGTTTGGGGGGACAGACTGTGCTGTGTGTGTGCTGGTCCAGGATCAGTTTGGCGGTTATTGACGGCGTGCTGCAGCATCAGTGTGTGTGTGTGTGTGTGTGTTGCTGCTGTGTGCAGACGGAGGATTTGTGGTGAATGTAGGCCAGCAGACCCTCTGACGTCACCTCCACCAGCAGCAGGAGGAGGAGGAAGAGCTGCTGCTGCTGCTGCTGCTGGTGGAGGTGGAGGAGCAGCTGGAGCATGGAGCAGCAGCAGGAGGAGGAGGAGGAGGAGCAGGAGGAGGAGGAGGAGCAGGAGGCTGTGGCGCACATCAGTCCTCCAGAGCGGCGCTGGCGCTGAGCAGGAAGAGACATGAAGACGGTCCTCAGCCTGCACAGGAAATGGGCCCACGCCGTCAAGACCATCAGGATCCTGCAGGGACTCGTGAGTCTCATTCTGGTCCACACGGGTCACATGTCAGACCAGTTAGGGTCAGGACTGGGTCTACTGGTTGGTTGCTGGGTTGGTTGGTTGACCTGAGTGTTTGAAACGGGCTGAGTTGAGTTTTATTGTGAAATGAAGGATCCTGAACTGAACCAAAGTGGCATCAAGTGTTTTAAAATGATCGTTGGGGTTGAAATTAATTCTGATAATTTGCAGACAGCTGATTTAAGGCGTCAGACTCAATTTCTGGAGGAAAAACATTTGGTATTCATGTGTTTTTTGGATTTTGGAAATCATCTTTTACTTTGTACTTAACGAGGACTGATGGATTATGTATCAAAATGAAAAAAGGAAATGCTGGTTTCAGCCTCCAGGATGCAGAGATGAGGTTGTTTTATTGTAGATTTTATTTGTTTTGGTGGTTTTTGACTTTTTGAGTCTGACAAAAAACAAAACCAGACATGAGTTAAGGCTCTAGTGTTTGTTTGTTTGTTTGAACGGGCTGAGTTGAGTTTTATTGTGAAATGAAGGATCCTGAACTGAACCAAAGTGGCATCAAGTGTTTTAAAATGATCGTTGGGGCTTGAAATTCATTCTAATAATTTTTAGATGGCAGATTGAAGTGGTCAAACTTAACTTCTGGAGGAAAAATATTAGTTATTAATGTGTTTTTTGGATTTGGAAATCATCTTTTACTTTCTACTTGATAAGGAGTGTTATTATGCTGGTTTCAGCCTCCAGGATGCAGAGATGAGGTTGTTTTATTGTAGATTTTATTTGTTTTGGTGGTTTTTGACTTTTTGAGTCTGACAAAAAACAAAACCAGACATGAGTGAAGGCTCTGGTGTTTGTTTGTTTGTTTGTTTGTTTGTTTGTTTGTTTGTTTGTTTGTTTGACCTGAGTGTTGTGCAGATGGTTTGAGTTGAGTTTTATTGTGAAATGAAGGATCCAGAACTGAACAAAAGTGGCATCAAGTGTTTTAAAATGATTGTTTGGGGTTTAAATTAATCCTGATGTTTGCAGATGACTCAAACTGATTTATGGTTCATATTTTTGGAGGAAACATCAGGTATTAATGTGTTTTTGGAATTTGGAAATCATCTTTTACTTTGTACTTAATAAGGACTGATGGATTATTGATCAGTTAGCATGAAACAAATGATAATCAATTAATCCTGTCGTATTATGTATCAAAATTAAAGAAGGAAATGCTGGTTTGAGCCTCTATGATGCAGAGATGAGGTTGTTTTATTTTAGATTTTATTTGTTTTGGTGGTTTTTGAAAAAAAAAAAAAAACAGACATGAGTCAAGGCTCTGGTGTTTCTTGTTAGTCCTGACCTGATTATTTGAGTTGATAATAAATTTAAAGTTTATTTAGAAACTTTTCAGACCTCCGTAGTGACTATTTTTCACAAAAGCAACTGGAGACAAATCCAGCGACTGTTTCTGGTGTTACTGGAGACTTTTGGAGACTCCTTCTTACTCTTCAACAGTCCTCCTGCAGCAGTCTCTCCCAGCTGCAGAGCCGGAGGGGACGTGACCCATAAGGCGGTCCTGGCCCTGGTCCTGGTCCTGGTCCTGGCCCTGGTCCTGGTCCTGGCCCAGGTCCTGGTCCTGGTCCGTAGCGGTCTTTAGAGCCGTGTCATGGTGGTTGTGTAACCACAGCGTAGATAATGAAGTGGCTTTGTGTTACATCACGTCGTCCATTATTAAGCTGTTGAGTGAAATAAAACTAGTGATGGTAATCTTTCCTTTCTCTCCTCAGAACCCGGTGATGGAGGAGACGGTGTGGGAGCAGTACACCGTCACCCTGCAGAGGGTGAGTCCCCACAACACACAACACACCAACACACACACACACACACACACCAAGACAACACAACAACACACCAACACAACTCACACACCTACCTCACTTCCACTGTTTAGCCTTAACCCTCTGAAATCTCCGGCTATTATGTCCTTTAAAAAATCTGTTAAATCTTCACCGTGCCATGTTTGTATCAGTTTTCTCAGCGTTACCTCACCTTTATGTCCTGATTATTATATTTTAACTTTGATTTACTGGATCAAAATGTTGAACCCAAAAGAAACAAAGGAAAACATAAAATCTGATCTTGAAAATTATGTTTCAAAACACAAAATTTTAAATGTTGCAAATATGAATACAGGTTGTAAATATAACATATAACAGGTAAAATGAGGATAATCTCTAGTTTTATATTTCATACTAAATATATTTGACATTATCTCCAGTTTTACTTGGCTGAATATCCTCAAAATAAATCTGTTAAGTAGTTTCAAGGTTTTGGAATGAAACATGAAAAAGAGGTCAGAATATAGCCGAACTAACTCCTGTAATGTCATTTTCACACAGAAACAGGCTGAAATGCTCACGGGAAACCAAAGTTTTATTTTATTTCCACCATGTCCCTTTAGGGGCTCCGTAGAAACAGGCTGGTCGAATCATTGTTTCCATGACTGTCAGTCCACATTGTCAAAGTTGTGATTGAACTATTTCTGACCTGACACAGATTACAGGTCTAACAGACCTTTAAAGCCAGCTCCTGGTGTTAAACTACTGTAGCAGGACTCTGTGCTACTGACACACTCTAGTTGATACAGTAGGAAATAATCATTAAATCTCTAATACTGTAAATGTGGACATGTCCCATGTGTGCCCCGTGACCCGGTCCCCACACTGCTGCTAATGTAGAACACGTGTTCATCTCCTGATGATGTTTACTGGAGCCAAAAAACAGATTTAGTGCAAAAAAGGTCCTCTGCTGCAGGCAAGTGACCCCCAACTGTCCCCCAGCAAGACCAGCTGTTCCTCTACTCTCTCTACCTCTATCTGTCTCTTTATTCTCTATCTGTCTCTTTATTCTCTATCTGTCTCTTTATTCTCTATCTGTCTCTTTATTCTCTATCTGTCTCTTTATTCTCTATCTGTCTCTTTATTCTCTATCTGTCTCTTTATTCTCTGTCTTTTATTCTCTATCTGTCTTTTATTCTCTACCTCTATCTGTCTTTTTATTCTCTATCTGTCTTTTTATTCTCTATCTGTCTTTTTATTCTCTATCTGTCTTTTTATTCTCTACCTCTATCTGTCTCTTTATTCTCTATCTGTCTTTTTATTCTCTATCTGTCTCTTTATTCTCTGTCTCTTTATTCTCTACCTCTATCTCTCTTTTTATTCTCTACCTCTATCCATCTTTTTATTCTCTACCTCTATCTGTCTCTTTATTCTCTACCTCTATCTGTCTCTTTATTCTCTATCTGTCTCTTTATTCTCTATCTGTCTCTTTATTCTCTATCTGTCTCTTTATTCTCTACCTCTATCTGTCTCTTTATTCTCTATCTGTCTCTTTATTCTCTATCTGTCTCTTTATTCTCTGTCTTTTATTCTCTATCCGTCTTTTATTCTCTACCTCTATCTGTCTTTTTATTCTCTATCTGTCTTTTTATTCTCTACCTCTATCTGTCTCTTTATTCTCTATCTGTCTTTTTATTCTCTATCTGTCTCTTTATTCTCTGTCTCTTTATTCTCTACCTCTATCTGTCTCTTTATTCTCTGTCTCTTTATTCTCTATCTGTCTCTTTATTCTCTATCTGTCTCTTTATTCTCTATCTGTCTCTTTATTCTCTGTCTTTTATTCTCTATCTGTCTTTTATTCTCTACCTCTATCTGTCTTTTTATTCTCTATCTGTCTTTTTATTCTCTACCTCTATCTGTCTTTTTATTCTCTATCTGTCTTTTTATTCTCTACCTCTATCTGTCTCTTTATTCTCTATCTGTCTCTTTATTCTCTGTCTCTTTATTCTCTACCTCTATCTCTCTTTTTATTCTCTACCTCTATCCATCTTTTTATTCTCTACCTCTATCTGTCTCTTTATTCTCTACCTCTATCTGTCTCTTTATTCTCTATCTGTCTCTTTATTCTCTATCTGTCTCTTTATTCTCTATCTGTCTCTTTATTCTCTATCTGTCTCTTTATTCTCTGTCTTTTATTCTCTATCTGTCTTTTATTCTCTACCTCTATCTGTCTTTTTATTCTCTATCTGTCTTTTTATTCTCTACCTCTATCTGTCTTTTTATTCTCTATCTGTCTTTTTATTCTCTACCTCTATCTGTCTCTTTATTCTCTATCTGTCTCTTTATTCTCTGTCTCTTTATTCTCTACCTCTATCTCTCTTTTTATTCTCTACCTCTATCCATCTTTTTATTCTCTACCTCTATCTGTCTCTTTATTCTCTACCTCTATCTGTCTCTTTATTCTCTATCTGTCTCTTTATTCTCTATCTGTCTCTTTATTCTCTATCTGTCTCTTTATTCTCTACCTCTATCTGTCTCTTTATTCTCTATCTGTCTCTTTATTCTCTGTATTTTATTCTCTATCTGTCTTTTATTCTCTACCTCTATCTGTCTTTTTATTCTCTATCTGTCTTTTTATTCTCTACCTCTATCTGTCTCTTTATTCTCTACCTCTATCTGTCTCTTTATTCTCTACCTCTATCTGTCTTTTTTTTCTCTACCTCTATCTGTCTTTTTATTCTCTATCTGTCTTTTTTTTTCTCTACCTCTATCTGTCTCTTTATTCTCTATCTGTCTCTTTATTCTCTATCTGTCTCTTTATTGTCTACCTCTATCTGTCTCTTTATTGTCTACCTCTATCTGTCTCTTTATTCTCTACCTCTATCTGTCTCTTTATTCTCTACCTCTATCTGTCTCTTTATTCTCTATCTGTCTCTTTATTCTCTATCTGTCTCTTTATTCTCTACCTCTATCTGTCTCTTTATTCTCTATCTGTCTCTTTATTCTCTACCTCTATCTGTCTCTTATTCTCTATCTGTCTCTTTATTCTCTACCTCTATCTGTCTCTTTATTCTCTATCTGTCTCTTTATTCTCTATCTGTCTCTTTATTCTCTACCTCTATCTGTCTTTTTATTCTCTACCTCTATCTGTCTCTTTATTCTCTACCTCTATCTGTCTTTAATTCTCTATCTGTCTCTTTATTCTCTATCTGTCTCTTTATTCTCTATCTGTCTCTTTATTCTCTACCTCTATCTGTCTTTAATTCTCTATCTCTCTTTATTCTCTATCTGTCTTTTTTTTCTCTACCTCTATCTGTCTCTTTATTCTCTATCTGTCTTTTTATTCTCTACAGTTTGAAACCTGGCTCTGTTGTGGGTTTCTCTCTTCAGATGGCAAAGTCAATGTTGTGATAAAATGTGTGTCTGTGGCCAAGAAGGAGGCTGATAATATTAGAGAGGAGGAGAAGAAGAGATCCAATCTGTTGCTTTAACTTCCAACAAACTGAACTAACGCTTTCATCAACTTTAAAGACTCTCTGTTCTTCTAGTGAAACGTTCAGCAGCAACAAAAAATACCCAGAAATGATTAAAGATAGGCACGTTTACCGAGGGATGCACGATTATGGTGATAATCATGATTATTTTGATCAATATTGTAATCACGATTATTAATCAGGGTTATTCATCATGTTAGGGAAAACATCTTTTTTTTTATTCACGACTTTTAAACAAACAATAGCAACAGTTTTTAGTGTCTGGTGCTTGTTGTAAACAAACAGAGATCGCTAAGATAACACTTCCTGCAGCAGCAGCACATACACACTGTACTGCTACAGAGCTAACTGTTAGCCTGTTAGCACATACACACTGTACTGCTACAGAGCTAACTGTTAGCCTGTTAGCACATACACACTGTACTGCTACAGAGCTAACTGTTAGCCTGTTAGCACATACACACTGTATTGCTACAGAGCTAACTGTTAGCCTGTTAGCACATACACACTGTACTGCTACAGAGTTAACTGTTAGCCTGTTAGCACATACATACTGTACTGCTACAGAGCTAACTGTTAGCCTGTTAGCACATACACACTGTACTGCTACAGAGCTAACTGTTAGCCTGTTAGCACATACACACTGTACTGCTACAGAGCTAACTGTTAGCCTGTTAGCACATACACACTGTACTGCTACAGAGCTAACTGTTAGCCTGTTAGCACATACACACTGTACTGCTACAGAGCTAACTGTTAGCCTGTTAGCACATACACACTGTACTGCTACAGAGCTAACTGTTAGCCTGATAACACATACACACTGTACTGCTACAGAGCTAACTGTTAGCCTGATAACACATACACACTGTACTGCTACAGAGCTAACTGTTAGCCTTTGCACTTTTTGGCCCATCTGGAACGCATTGTGCCAACTTTGGTTGCTCATAAAGTTTTCGCACACATTTTTCCAAACTAATGGGGAGGGTGATTTTGCCATGTGTGTGTATTGCGCGGAATGTTCAGAGGGCCTAGTGGGGATTAAGTGATGATGTCATCACGCAGAGTGTAGAGGGAGAGAAAAAACTGTCAATAAATAAATTTGAAAACTGCGCTCCAGGCCGCAAATTACACTCTACAGAAATAATTTATACATAGAAACGAAGGAAAATTAGTCTTCTCCCTCACAATCCTCTGGTAAAGCTGTCAGAGTTATAGTTTGGGCGTAGGACGCACAGATGATCCACCAACACCACCAACAGCCTCATTGGCTCCCATATTAAAAACGCAGGAAGATTTCTGTCTCTTTTTCTTAAAAAAAACAAACATATGTAGACGTTCAGGAAGAACTCAGGACGCTCAAAGTGAAGTCGGATCAATGATAGGTATTATGGTTTTGCCAAAAATGCTTTCTGTTCGAGGCCAGAAATTCCAGCCAGTCCACCTCTGGCCAGTGTTCCGGAACATGTCCATGTCTTCTCCTGCTGGTTATTTCTGCCTCTGTTGACTTTCTCCCTCGGCCTCCACGCCATCTGCTACACACACACACACACACACACACACACACACACACACACACACACACCCAGAGAAAGGAATGGTGGATTGTGTGTGTGGTTTTATTTTAAGTACAGATGGGAGGGAGGGGATAAAGAGACGAGGTCATCAAATCTCTGACCTCATCTCATCTGGTAAACTGGAGCAGCGGCAGGTAGAATAATCAGAGCCACCACACGTTTATACAGCAGCCTTCATAACACCAGGGGGCTCAAACTGCCGGCCCGCGGGCCAATTGTGGCCCTCGTGGCGATATTTTGTGGCCCCCACCTTGATATGAAAGTTTAATGTGAGTTTTATATGAATGGCACTTTACCGTGTTGTGTGTGGAAGGTCCCTTTAATTACTGTTTTTGGTAATTTTGTGTCTTTTTTTTGGTAATTCTGTGTCTTTTTTGGTCATTTTGTTTCTTCTTTAAGTAATTTAGTTTTTTTCCAGTCATTTTGTGTCTTTTTTAATAATTTTGTGTCTGTTTTGGTAATTCTGACACAAATAAAATGGAGTCCCACTAGAATAAAAACCAGAGCTGGATGACAGGATCCAACCCACAGGCAGAGTAATCACAATCAGAGGAAAAATCCTTTAAATACACGTACAGCCATGATAATACACTGACACACTCCACAGGGATTACACACACACACACACACACACACACACACACACACACACACACACACACACACACACTGTGACACAGAATAGATGGAGAATCCACATGATTTACATGTTTTCTTCTTTTTGTTGTCAGGAATATGTAACAGACTCCTCCAGAATAAAAAAAAATCACAGAGCAAAATGTTTAAAGATGAACAAGTTGAAATGTGTTTTCTAGTTCTGTGTGAATGTTCAGACAGGTAACAGACTCCAGACCTGTGGATGAATAAAGAGATGAACTGTTTCAGATCTCTAAAAACCAAAAAACAAACGGGATATTAACAAGGCAGCACATTCTTGTAAAGGCCCAGTTTGAAACCTGGCTCTGTTGTGGGTTTCTCTCTTCAGATGGCAAAGTCAATGTTGTGATAAAATGTGTGTCTGTGGCCAAGAACGAGGCTGATAATATTAGAGAGGAGGAGAAGAAAAGATCCAATCTGTTGCTTTAACTTCCAACAAACTGAACTAACGCTTTCATCAACTTTAAAGACTCTCTGCTCTTCTACTGAAACATTCAGCAGCAATAAAAAATACCCAGAAATTATTAAAGATAGGCACGTTTACCTGCAATACAATAACAGAATTACTGCACTATAAATCATACTTATAATAATAATAATAATAATAATAATAATAATAATAATAATAAGGCACAACAGATTTCCCAGTAGACACCAAACCTTCAGCAGCATGTTTCCTGCTGCAGCTCAACTCTAAAGTTTCCATGTCTCATTTAGAGCTAAAACTCTTTTTCAGCAAAGGTTCAAATCACCATCAAGTGTAGAAACATGATTTTACTTTTTTTGCAGAGATTTTTCAGATTTTGCAGTGTGCCTTTCAACATTTTTTGATGCGATCTTTTGTGTTTACTTTTTTTTTTTGTGTTTTTTGTATTTTTTTTCATTTTTTGTGATTTTTATGTGTGTGTGTTCTGTGTGTTTTCATGGGTTTCTTTGTAATTTTTTGGTGTGTTTTTGTGTGTTTCTGTGTTTTTTTTGTAAAAAAAAAAAATGTTTTTTGTATGTTTTTTATTTGTGTTTTTTTGTGTGGTTTTGTTCTTTTTGCGTGGTTTTTTTTGGTAATTTTTGTGTGTTTTTTGTGGTTTTTTTGTGTGTTTTTGTGTGTTTCTTGTGTGTGTGTTTTTTTAAATTTGTTTTTTGAATGTTTTTTTATTTGTGTTTTTTTTAATTTTGTGTGCGTTTTTGAGTTTTTATAATTTTTTTTGTGTGTGTATTTATGTGTATTTGGCCATTTTTTGTGTGTTTTTTGTATTTTTTTTTTTAAAATGTTGATCCAGTGAGTCAAAATGACTTGATAATAATGAGGTTGAGCTGAAAAAGATGATATCAGCATGACATGGTGATCATTATTTAAGTTTATAAACAGACAGAATGAAAAAGAGTCAAAAACCAACAAAATAGACCCAAACTCTGAAGGGTTAAAACCTGTTTTACATCAAGGCTCTTCATCTTTTGCCTCATTTCTCACCAGAGTAATCACAATCAGAATCAAAATCCTTTAAACACACATACAGCCACGATAACACACTGACACACTCCACAGGGATTACACACACACACACACACACACACACACACTGTGACACAGAATAGCTGATTTCCATGTTTTCTTGTATTTGTTGTTGTTGTCAGGACCCAAAGATGGGCTTCGGTATCGCGGTGTCGGGGGGCCGAGACAACCCCAACGAGGACAGCGGAGAGACGTCCATCGTGGTGTCAGACGTGCTGCAGGGAGGACCAGCTGACGGCCTGTTGTTGTACGTACACATCATAATCAATATATAATCAATTAGTTAAATGTAATTAATATAGTCCATAATCTAAACAACACTGTGTCTCAGTCGGCCATCTATTTTTATCATCTTGTGGTTGTAAAGTTTCATGTGTCTGTGATTATCCAAGAGGTCACAGCTTCTTTATTTTTAAAGAAGAATATTTAAATCTAGCACTGTGAAAACACCTAAAATACCAGTTTATTTTAAGTTGAGCATGTGTAACTGATGTCAGTGTGTGTGTGTGTGTGTGTGTGTGTGTGTGTGTGTCCAGTGAGAATGACAGGGTGATCCAGGTGAACGCCATCCCCATGGAGGGCGCCATCCACTCCTTCGCCGTCAACACCCTCAGGAAGTGCGGCAAAGTAGCAAAAATCGTGAGTTCAGCTTTTTGTTTCTATTTTTTATCCTTTCTGAGTTCTGATTGATATCTCCAGGGGACAGTTAACCCTTTACCCTCCCTGCTGGAAAAACCTGAGAGGAAACTCTGGTTCTCTGGTTACAGTTTACATTAGGGCTGCAACTAACTATTATTTTCATCATCGACTAATCTGTTGATTATTTAAACGATTAATCGATTAGTTGTTTGGTGAATAAAATGTATAAAAATCTCAATGAATGTTTCCAAACCACAAGATGACGTCCTCAAATCTCTTGTTTTGTCCACAAACCAAAGAGATATTCAGTTTATTGTCATAAAGGAACAAAGAAACCAGAAATATTCACATTGAAGAAGCTGAAATCAGAGAATTTGGACTCATTGTCTTTAATATTAAGAGAAAAAAGTAGCAAATTTACTAGAATAAAGTGGCAAATCTACAAGAAAAAAATTTGCAGATTTAAGTGTCAAATCTGCGTGATAAAAGTTGCATATTTACGAGAAAAAAGTGGGGGGGAAAACAACTTTTTTCTTAAAATATTACCCCCCTCCCCCGTGTCCGTATGTTGTTGTTTTTTTACACATTCCACAGTCCACATTCTGGCCGTATGTAATATCCTCCAATATTCTCGAGGAACTTTGAAAGTTGGAATGTGCAAGTATTTCAATGAGTGTCCTATTAAGGGTGAAGTGTATTAGTGTAATATTATTGTTGTCTCTTCACCAACAGACAGTGAAGCGGCCCAGGAAGGTTCCTGTCAACATGACGAACCGTCCTCCGTCTCCTGACGACAGAGTCTTCAACAACGACTACAACGACGACTACAACTACGACCAGGACCGCCGCAGCGTGTACAGCGCCCGGAGCGCCGCCGGCGGCAGGGAGCCCAGCCTGGAGAGGGAGCGCGGCTACATGGATTCTGGCTACCAGACGCGTGAACGAGAATACGATCGGGACTACGACCGGCGGGAACGCGGCCGGAGCGCGGAGAGAGAGCTGAGCCCGGACCGGTTCAGGAGGGACGGCAGCAGAGGGCGCACTTTGGACCGGGAACGCAGCCCGGAGCGCCGCGACTACAGCCCCGACAGACGCTACCGCAGCGAGCGCGCCCTGGACAGAGACCACAGTCCTGACCGGCGCTACCGCAGCGAGCGGGCCCTGGACCGCGGCGACTACAGCCCCGATAGACGCTACCGTAGCGAGCGCACGCTGGACCGCACCAACAGCCCCGACCTGCGCTACGGCCGGGACGGCCACAGCCCGGCGCACGGCCGGGGCGGGGGGCGCGACCACAGCTTCGAACGGGGGCGGGAACGCATCCACAGCGACCCCAGGAAGTACGAGGAACCGATCAGGAGGAGCGGCAGCAGAGACCGCCTGGAGCGCTCGCCGTCTCCCGCCGCCATGCCGATCCCACTGCCCCGCCCCCCCCGAGACCTGGAGCCGCTGGAGAAACCGCTGAATGTTCTGCTGCTGAAGAACCGGCCCAACGAAGGTCAGGCACCAGCAAACCCCTTACTGTTACTGTTCACTATGGTACCCCATGGTACCCTATGGTAACCTATGGTTCACTATGGTACCCTATGGTAACCTATGGCACCCTATGGTAACCTAGGGTACCCTATGGTAACCTAGGGTACCCTATGGTAACCTATGGTACCATAGGGTTAGTGTACCTGAGGGTGCCATAGGGATAGGGTACCAAAGGATACCATAGGGAACCATAGGGAGCCATAGGGTACCATAGGATACCATAGGATACCATAGGTAACCATAGGGTGCCATAGGGTGCCATAGGATACCATAGGGTGCCATAGGGAGCCATAGGGTACCATAGGATACCATAGGTAACCATAGGGTGCCATAGGGTGCCATAGGATACCATAGGGTGCCATAGGGAGCCATAGGGTACCATAGGATACCATAGGTAACCATAGGGTGCCATAGGGTGCCATAGGATACCATAGGGTGCCATAGGGTGCCATAGGGTACCATAGGATACCATAGGATACCATAGGGAGCCATAGGATACCATAGGATACCATAGGGAGCCATAGGGTACCATAGGATACCATAGGGAGCCATAGGGTACCATAGGATACCATAGGTAACCATAGGGTGCCATAGGGTGCCATAGGATACCATAGGGTGCCATAGGGTGCCATAGGTTACCATAGGATACCATAGGTTACCATAGGATACCATAGGGTGCCATAGGGTACCATAGGATGCCATAGGTTACCATAGGTAACCATAGGTAACCATAGGATACCTTAGGAGAAACTAAAAAATATCTAAATCATAGTTATGGATGTCACTCAGTTATTATAATGTCTAAAGCATGGAAGTGAACTTTAGTTACATTAGTTTTTTGTTTTTTTTTACAATCGTATCAAATTGGGTGTAGATAATCGCTTTATAATTTCTGTAGACTACAAAATCTCTGGTGTCATGACTTCTGTAGTTGTTAGACTCTAAGAAAACATTCTGATAAACTAAATATCTAGGTTGTACTTTTTAGAACAGTTATGCTGGGCTAGCTAAATTCTGTTCTCTATTAGTCGTACTATACATAGATGATGATGATTGTGTTCCCACCTTTTCCAGAGTACGGCCTTCGTCTGGGCAGCCAGCTCTTCATCAAAGAGATGACCAGCACCGGGCTGGCCAGCAGAGACGGGAACCTGCAGGAAGGAGACATCATATTAAAGGTAGGACCCCCAGGTCTGTCCTCAGGGGGGAGTGGGAGCAAGATCCATGTCAGCAAGGTTATTATAGTTTTAGTTTTAATTTCATTGACAATTTTTGTTTTCAAATTCAGTTAGTTTTAATTCGTTTTTAGAGTTAGTTTGCTAGTTTTAGTTTAGCTTTTAGTTTTTGAAAATGCTTCGTATTAGTTTAGTTTTTATTAGTTTTAGTGATAGTTTTAGTTTAGCTTTTAGTTTTTGAAAATGCTTTATTAGTTTTAGTTTTAAGCGCCACTGCAAAAAAAACGTGATTTATATTATCATTGGCAAATTGAAGACATGCGCACTTCGGATTACCATAATAACTAAACGGTTTATGCTATCTGGAAAATTCCAATGTTTTCTGAAAGCTGAGAAGTTTCTCTTTAGAGCCAACATGGAGTCATTACAGTAACTTAACCCTCGTTTCTCCTGGAAGCCCAAAAATCAGGAATACACACAGTCAGCGGAGGAGAAACAGAAACTCTGGATCATGTAGGAAAAAAGTTGACAAAGATGAAAACGAAGGACATTTTCACTATAATTTTAGTTAATTTTAGTTAGTTTTATAACCACAAAATACAGTTTCAGTTATCGTTTTATTACGAAAATAATGAGTTCTGATTCTGGTTATTATCGTTAACAAAAAATAACTAAATGACGAAAAAAAACATTTTCGTTAACTGAAATAAAAATAAAAACCAGAGTTTTAAAAAAAAAACAACAATAACTAACTGAAACTGTATTTTGTGGTTCCAAAACTAACTAAAACTAACCGTAAACCTTTTTGGTTGATATGAAATCTATTTCATCTATCTGGTTTTATGACTTAATAAACTTATTGGGGCTGAGATGGATCAGACAAAGGAAACAAAGGAAACATTTATTGTGATATCTGATATCCTCTCTCCTCCATCTCCAGATCAACGGTACGGTGACGGAGAACCTGTCTCTGAGCGATGCTGGGAGGCTGATAGAGAAGTCCAGAGGGAAGCTGCAGCTGGTGGTGCAGAGAGACCAGAGGCAGGTTCTGATCCGAGTCCCTCCGATGGTGGACAGCGACTCGGAGCTCGATGGTGAGAGAAACTCCAAGCTGACCAGCAGCAGGTCGTACCCAGAGTAAACCAACGAGTCACCACATTTAAACAAACCACTGCTGTGAACTTCACACCAACCAACTGTGGATCTGTTGCTGTTTGTTGTTGTTAGTGGGGCAGATAACCAGAAGGATTGGGCTCTTTATGATAAAAGACTCACATCTGGTACAGTTATAGCCAGAGACATGGGGAACATGTGGAGGGATCAAGACTTTTCAATATGACAAAAATTAGATGTATTTTCAATATGGCGGCCATTTTTCAAGATGGCCACCAGTGACGACTGTTTTTAGATTAAATTCCACATTAACAATAGATAATATGCGATAGAAACATAAAGTTTGGTACAGTTATAGCCAAAGACATGGAGAACATGTGGAGGGATCAAGACTTTCAATATCCATCCATCCATTTTCTTCCGCTTATCCGACTTTCAATATGGTGTCCATTTTTCAAAATGACTACATAAAAAACACAGAAGACACAAAATTGATCAAAAACACACAAAATAACTAAAAAAGAAACAACAAAAGACACAAAATGACCATAAAAAAGACACAAAATGACCAAAAAAAAGACACAAAATGACAAAAAAAAGGCACAAAATGTCAAAAAAAACCCAATAAATACATTAACAATGGATAATATGTGATAGAAACATACATTTTGGTAGATTTATAGCCAAAGACATGGGGAACATGTGGAGGGATCAAGACTTTTCAATATGGCGGCCATTTTTCAAGATGGCCACCAGTGACAACTGTTTATAGATAGATAATATATAATAGATTTCACATTAACAATGGATAATATGTAATATAAGCAGCATAACAAAGCAAATTTGGTACCGTTATGGCCAAATACACCAGAAAAATACAGATATGGACCCTCATTAATGATCAATATGGCGGTTTATTTTCTAAATTGGCTGCCAGTGACAACTGCTTTTAGATCAATTTTCATGTTTTTTTTTAAAATGGCCACCATATTGAAAAGTCTTGATCCCTTTACATGTTCCCCATTTCTCTGGCTATAAATGTACCAAATCTCATGTTTCTATCACCTATTATCTATTAATATGGAATTTAATCTCAAAACAGGCGGTCACTGGCGGCCATCTTGAAAATCTACTTTTGTTCTATATGTCTTTGGCTACGAGTGTACCAAATTTGAAGCTTTTATCATAAAATGCACAATCCTTCTATCATTTCTAACTAAGCTGCCACACTTTTGTTGTTGTTGTTGTTGTTGTATTTGTCCATCAAATTTGTGTTCCCATCATAAAATAAAAGTTTTACTAAGACATCAGTTTTTAGTTTCATTTAAATGAGTACACATATTTAACAAAGCAGCTTTAATCACCAAACTATCATCATCATAACTTCACTCTATGTTCTTAAATTAAGATTATTAAATCTAGAAATAAGCATGTTGAACACTTAAAATAATAAATTAACTCTTAAAACCAGATAAATGATCCAACACTTCTAAATCTAAAGTTTTTTTTTATCTTGTTAAGAACCAAATAATCATCAGGTCACTCTGCTCGGGCCAGTTCATCACTGCTGGCTGCTTTCATTTATCTCTTTTGTACATTTTGTGTCTTTTTTGGTCATTTTATGACCAAAAGAAGATGTAAAAAGACACAAAAAAGACACAAAAAGATGTATAATAACCAAAAAAGAAACAAAAGACGTAAAATGACCAAAATAGACACAAAAATACATAAAATGACCAAAAAAAGACGCAAAATCACCAAAAAAAAGACACAAAAAGAAAAAAAAACACCAAAGAAAGACACAAAAAGTTTCTTTTATCTTGGTAAGAAAAACAAATAATCTGCAGTGCAGTGTGAGAAAAAGAAGATGTAAAAAGACACAAAATGACCAAAAGAAGACACAAGAACTCGTCCACCTCCTGATTACTCTCTTTTATACCTGGTTTTGATGTCACATGACCAGACGGCGGGCTGTGATTGGTCGAGGCAGATCTAGACGATGATGGTGTGAGGAGGGGGAGGGGGGAGGGGGGGGCAGCCGGAAGACTTGTGACCCACTTTGTCTGGTTTTGGGACTCATTGTGTGTGTGTGTGTGTGTGTGTGTCCTCAGGCGGTGTGATCTAATCCTCATCATAATCATAATCCTGCTATTGGATATGACAGAATTTCATTATGTTCAGGTCTCTGTTAGACCTCTGGACCAAGGTTACAACAGTTCTGGATATTTTTATTATTTTTAGTTTTAATGTCGTCGTGATTTTATTGTTTTCAAATTCACTTTAATGAGTTTTTAGAGTTTGCTAGTTTGAATTAGTTATAATTTTTTGGAAAATGCTTAGTTGTAGTTGAGTTTTTAAAATTTGTCACTATTTTCTTGTAAATTTGACATTTTTTCCCTGTAAATTTGTCAATTTTTCTTTAAATTTGTCACTTTTTTTTCTCATAAGTTTGAGAATTTTTCTCGTAAATTTGAGATTTTTTTCTCGTAAATTTGAGATTTTTTTTCTCGTAAATTTGAGATTTTTTTTCCTGTACATTTTTTACTTTTTTTCTCCTAAATTTGTCACTTTTTTCTCGTGAATTTCGTCACTTTTTTTCTGGTAAATTCATCACTTTTTTCATCGTAAATTTGTCACTTTTTTCTCGTAAATTTGAGAATATTTCCCATACATTTGTCACTTTTTTCTTCGTAAATTTGTCACTTTTTTCTCGTAAATACGTCACTTTTTTCTTCGTAAATTTGTCACTTTTTTTCTTGTAAATTGGAGACATTTTTCCTGTAAATTTTCACTTTTTTTCTCGTAAATTTGTCACTTTTTTTCTCGTAAATTGGAGAATTTTTCCCATAAATTTGTCCCTTTTTTTTCCTCGTAAATTGGAGAATTTTTCCCATAAATTTGTCCCTTTTTTTCTCGTAAATTTGAGAAATTTTTCCTGTAAATTTTCACTTTTTTTCTCGTAAATTCGTCACTTTTTTCTTCGTAAATTTGTCACTTTTTATTAATTTTTTGTTTCAGTTAACAAAAATGTTTTTTCAATTCTAATTTTCGTTTTTTTTGTTAGTTTTCGTTAACTATAATGATATATATATATAAATACAGTCTAATCTCTCCTTCCTCTCCATGATCCTGCAGCCAGTAATAATAATTATAATTACTGAGCGTGCTCCACTTATTAATGTTGTGACCTTCATCTGTGTTTCACGTGTTTGTTCCTGCTTCTATGACCCGTGGGCCATTGGTGAAAGTTATGCAATTAAAAAAAATCCACACTGCCAAAAAGGTGTTTAAAAACCAGATCAAACAGTAAATCTAAAGGTCTAAAACCAGATCAAACAGTAAATCTAAAGGTCTAAAACCAGATCAAACAGTAAATCTAAAGGTCTAAAACCAGATCAAACAATAAATCTAAAGGTCTAAAACCAGATCAAACAGTAAATCTAAAGGTCTAAAACCAGATCAAACAGTAAATCTAAAGGTCTAAAACCAGATCAAACAGTAAATCTAAAGGTCTAAAACCAGATCAAACAGTAAATCTAAAGGTCTAAAACCAGATCAAACAGTAAATCTAAAGGTCTAAAACCAGATCAAACAGTAAATCTAAAGGTCTAAAACCAGATCAAACAGTAAATCTAAAGGTCTAAAACCAGATCAAACAGTAAATCTAAAGGTCTAAAACCAGATCAAACAGTAAATCTAAAGGTCTAAAACCAGATCAAACAGTAAATCTGAGGGAAATGATCTTGCTGCATGGACAGATAATTTACCTTGACAAGATTTATTCAATTAAGATTATTAAATCTAGAAATAAGCATGTTGAACACTTAAAATAATAAATTAACTCTTAAACCAGATAAAGTAAAGCTGCCAGCAGTGATGAACTGGCCCGAGCAGAGTGACCTGATGATTATTTGGTTCTTACCAAGATAAAAAAAAATGTTTTGTGTCTTTTTTTGTCTTTTTTTTGGTGTTTTTTTTGGTCATTTTACATCTTTTATTGTCTTTTTTTTTTTGGTCTTTTTTGTATTTTTTTGGTCATTTTGTGTCTTTTTACATCTTCTTTTGGTCACAAAATGACCAAAAAAGACAAAAAATGTACAGAAGAGCCTTCAGATTAAGAAGTGTTAGATATTGTATCTTGTTTTAAGAGTTCATTTCTTATTTTAAGTGTTCAACATGCTTATTTACAGATTTAATGATCTTAATTTAATAAATCTTGTCAAGGTAAATTATCTGTCCATGCAGCAAGATCATTTCCCTCAGATTTACTGTTTGATCTGGTTTTAGACCTTTAGATTTACTGTTTGATCTGGTTTTAGACCTTTAGATTTACTGTTTGATCTGGTTTTAGACCTTTAGATTTACTGTTTGATCTGGTTTTAGACCTTTAGATTTACTGTTTGATCTGGTTTTAGACCTTTAGATTTACTGTTTGATCTGGTTTTAGACCTTTAGATTTACTGTTTGATCTGGTTTTAGACCTTTAGATTTACTGTTTGATCTGGTTTTTAAACACCTTTTTATCAGTGCAGGTGCATCAAGTAGACACATGTTTTTAGTCTTTATTAGCTAAGAAAAATCTGAAACAGCTCCTAGACGCGTTCATAAAGATGTGTTTGATTGTGTTTCTGCTGTTTGTTGCAGATATCTCAGAGATCGAGTCGTACCGATCGTACTCTCCTCAGGACGACAGGCGGACTCACCACTCAGACCTCTCCTCTCACTCCTCCAACGAGAGGCTCAGAGACAAACCACCCAGGTCAGCTGGCAACTCAACTATCCTTTATTTGTCCCAACTTGGGCAATTTGGTTGCAGTCTAGGTGTATAAAAGACATAAAAACCAATACATTCCAACACACATACATGCAACAGATCATGGCCTCAGTATATTATATTATACTGTTATTATATACTATTATTATATTATATATTACCATATTATTATATTATATACTATAACATTATAAGCATCATATCATCAGTATAATTACCATCATCTACCAACCAACCAACAACCATCCGTCCATCCATCCATCATCCATCCATCCATCCATCATCCGTCCATCCATCTATATATCCATCATCCGTCCATCCATCCGTCCGTCCGTCCATCCATCCATCCATCCATCCATCATCCATCCATCCATCCATCATCCGTCCATCCATCTATATATCCATCATCCGTCCATCCATCCGTCCGTCCGTCCGTCCATCCATCCATCCATCCATCATCCATCCATCCATCCATCATCCGTCCATCCATCTATATATCCATCATCCGTCCATCCATCCGTCCGTCCGTCCATCCATCCATCCATCCATCCATCATCCATCCATCCATCCATCATCCGTCCATCCATCCATCCGTCCGTCCATCCATCCATCCATCCATCCATCATCCATCCATCCATCCATCATCCGTCCATCCATTTATATATCCATCCATCCATCATCCATCCATCCATCCATCATCCGTCCATCCATCCATCTATATATCCATCCATCCATCCATCCATCTATCCATCCATCCATCCATCATCCATCCATCCATCCATCATCCGTCCATCCATCCATCCGTCCGTCCATCCATCCATCCATCCATCTATCTATCCATCCATCCATCATCCATCTATCCATCCATCATCCATCCATCCATCCATCCATCATCCGTCCATCCATCTATATATCCATCATCTGTCCATCCATCCATCCATCATCTGTCCATCCATCCATCCATCCATCCATCATCTGTCCATCCATCCATCCATCCATCCATCATCTGTCCATCCATCCATCCATCCATCCATCCATCCATCATCTGTCCATCCATCCATCCATCCATCCATCCATCATCTGTCCATCCATCCATCCATCCATCCATCATCCGTCCATCCATCTATATATCCATCATCCGTCCATCCATCTATATATCCATCATCCGTCCATCCATCCATCTATATATCCATCATCCGTCCATCCATCCATCTATATATCCATCATCTGTCCATCCATCCATCCATCCATCATCCATCCATCCATCCATCCATCATCCATCCATCCATCCATCCATCATCCGTCCATCCATCCATCCGTCCGTCCATCCATCCATCCATCCATCCATCCATCATCCATCCATCCATCCATCATCCGTCCATCCATTTATATATCCATCCATCCATCATCCATCCATCCATCCATCATCCGTCCATCCATCCATCCGTCCGTCCATCCATCCATCCATCCATCTATCTATCCATCCATCCATCATCCATCTATCCATCCATCATCCATCCATCCATCCATCCATCATCCGTCCATCCATCTATATATCCATCATCTGTCCATCCATCCATCCATCATCTGTCCATCCATCCATCCATCCATCCATCATCTGTCCATCCATCCATCCATCCATCCATCATCTGTCCATCCATCCATCCATCCATCCATCCATCATCTGTCCATCCATCCATCCATCCATCCATCATCTGTCCATCCATCCATCCATCCATCATCCGTCCATCCATCTATATATCCATCATCCGTCCATCCATCTATATATCCATCATCCGTCCATCCATCCATCTATATATCCATCATCCGTCCATCCATCCATCTATATATCCATCTATATATCCATCATCTGTCCATCCATCCATCATCCATCAATCCATCCATCATCCGTCCACCCATCCATCCATCCATCCATCTATCCATCCATCCATCCATCATCCGTCCATCCATCCATCCATCCATCATCCGTCCATCCATCTATATATCCATCATCCGTCCATCCATCCATCTATATATCCATCATCCGTCCATCCATCCATCTATATATCCATCTATATATCCATCATCTGTCCATCCATCCATCCATCCATCATCCATCCATCCATCCATCCATCCATCTATATATCCATCTATATATCCATCATCTGTCCATCCATCCATCCATCCATCCATCCATCCATCCATCCATCCATCCATCCATCTCACCATCACCATGATGGTTCCACCAGGTTCAGTTCCTGATGGAGGTGGGGATGAATGAATATCTGTAGCTGATCTTTTTCACCCTCTGGGAAAATAAAACCCACCAGATGTTCTGAACTTATGATCTGAACATCTCAACAGATCCTTCTGGCTTTACTCACTACTTTACTTTTAAATAAACAATTCAAATCAACAAACTGAGTCTCCACAATCTTGCTAGCAACCTTCACAATCCCCTGTAGGGTGTTTTTATGTTTAGTTCCAAGGTTGCCATACCAGCAAATGATAGAAAAGTAAATAACAGATTGGATAAAGGATCTGCAGAACAGAGTCATTAAGGTCTGATCAATCTCCAGCCACAGGAAGGAGTTATTATTATTATTATTATTATTATTATTTAGCTGCTTCATGTATTACAGGTTAGTTTAGTGGTCAGGAGCAGAATGGAGGTTTTTTATTTTCTGTAGAGTCCCTGAAGGCATCCCCACTGATTTATCATCTACGTCAGAGAAATGAGGATAATGCAGGATTATGATGATTTATGAAGCTCAGCTGATCCATCACATTAAATCACAGCAGAGGAATTACAACCAGGATAAATGTCTTGGAGAATGTTTTACTGCAACAATTAAACATTAAACATGCACTGCAAACCCTGAACTAACATTTAGACATTAGACACCAGGACCAGGACACTATATAACTCCATGTGTTCCATCATAGTTCAGATTTCTTTAGAATATGAATCTACAATGTTGAACATTAAATTAAATAAAATCTAAACCATTGAATGAGAAGCTGTGTCCAAACTTTTGACTGGTGCTGTATTGATTATTACCTAGAACAAAGTCTGTCTCTCTGGTCAGCAGAACGTCTGATATAACGTTGTGATGTTTCCAGAGAGGAGCCCCCCTCCCGGCTGGCTAAGATGGGCGCCATGCCGACGCCGTTCAGGTTACCTGACAGAGCTGCAGAGGACACGCCCCCTTTACAGGCCGAGAGGGAGGAGCCTCGAGCAGAAACACCTCCAGGTGAACACACGTCTCCTTAAGCCAGGAACACAGCTGGTCCTCTGATTGGCTGTGTGCTAGCTATGGGCGGATCTGATTGGCTGTGTGCTAGCTGTGGGTGGATCTGATTGGCTGTGTGCTAGCTATGGGCGGATCTGATTGGCTGTGTGCTAGCTATGGGCGGATCTGATTGGCTGTGTGCTAGCTATGGGCGGATCTGATTGGCTGTGTGCTAGCTATGGGCGGATCTGATTGGCTGTGTGCTAGCTGTGGGCGGATCTGATTGGCGGTGCTCTAGTGAATCAGCGGTGTGGGGGAGGAAACATAAACACATGGCACGGCAGAGGCGACTACTGTTGCGCTCGGTCTAGGGAGCCGAACCTAACATAAGTAACCCACACCCAAACACGGTGTAAGTTTAGAGAAATACAGTTTTATTTACAACAAAAAAAGTGCGATTACATACAGTGAATTGGTGCGGTATATATACAAGTGATGAAGCGTGGCTTCAGGGTGAGCCCAGGCCTAAAATAACAAACAAAACACCGATCTAAACTCAAGGGTCCCAAACATCCTAATCCCTACTGAAAAGAAAAGAAACAAAAATACAAGTACTGATCCTAACTCCCTAACCTAAGTCAAAAACAGGAGAAAACAGTATTATAGAAAAAGGCAGCTCACCCCTACTGCTTCCTTAAACACAGGCACTCTTGCTCTGGTTACCCAGAGCACAAGCACTCTCACAAACACTCTCTAACAATGTTAACACCAATCTTTCACAGAATAACTTCACAATCTCAATCTCGGTAGATGCGTAAGTGACAGCAGTCCCACCCGTCCTCTGGCGTCACCGGCTTTTGTAGTCCCCGCCTTCGATAATGGCAACGCCAGGGATGCAGAGCCAATGAGGCGCGGGAGCCACACGATCTCTGGATCAGGACAGGAGCACTCACTCTGCATGAAAGATTAACACACATGCACCTGCAGTGCAAATGAGATGACGGCAGCAGCCGTAACAACTACATTTTGTTTCGTTTTTATAAAAACACGTTGTCAGGGAGACTTATTGCATCAGAACGTACAGGCTGCTGTGTGGTCGGCCGTCGTCGTGGCAACGTGTTTTTCTGCTTTTTTTCACCCGACTGTGACACGAGCTCGTCGGGTTCCGTCGGGTTCCGTCGGGTTCCTTCAGGTTCCGTCGGGGCAGTGTGTGTGGGGGTCTTTATGAACACATGAAGCTGTGACCATTAACCAGTTAATGCAGGGGTGTCAAACTCTGGCCCGCAGGCCAAATTTGGCCCGCAGTGTAATTTTATTTGGCCCGCGAGGCAATACCAAATTATTATATTATTATTGTAAATGAATGACATTGATGTGTTTTTTATTTGAAATGTGATTTTGCATGTCTGCACTATTTAGTTATATATTGTATGTTTATAAGCGTTGCTGGTTCCATATTTAATGTGAAAGCAAAACATGTTTGGTATATATTAAAAGGTTTATTTGTTCAATGTTGGCCCGCGATTTTATTCACGTTTTACATTTTGGCCCATTGTGTATTTGAGTTTGACTCCCCTGGTTTAATGTTAATGTTAGTGTTTGTGTGTGTTTAGCCCCGAGGGTCCACCAGGCTCCTCCTAAAGTCCCTCTGAAGCCCCCAGCAGAGGACCAGGACATCTACGGGTCAGTTCACCAGTTATTCATCTCCTTCAGCTGATTCTTTCATCTACTTTATTACCTGAGTCTTTTTATCTGCTGCTGATTTTGACGGCTCTGATTTTTCTCTCAGTCTTTTGTTTATTTTGTTGCTGGTTTCTGAAGCTCTTTGAGATTTCTTTATGAAAGTGCTTAGTGTATATGCATGTCCCTTTTTCTTTATTTATTTTCTTTCAGAGAATTAAAGTGAAACTCCTTCTTATGTCCCAACTGTTCGTACTGTTAATATATAAACATGTTAAAAATTGTTCCTGGGAAGAAAACTGCTGCTGATATATAACTCTGGATACAAACGCTTCTCTTTTCTATAGTTTAGTTTCTTTTCCTTTTCTTTGCTTTTCCTTTATATCAGGAATCTGTAAATCTAAGAGAAATTATGTTTTGGTTTGTTGTTGTTTTTAAAGGAAAAATATCCTATGTTGTATGAAACCTGTTGGCCTCAACAAAGATAAAGTAAACGAGCTGTTGTTGTTGTTGTTGTTGTCGTCGTCAGGCCGAACACGGTGATGGTGCGGTTCCAGAAGGGGGACAGTGTTGGTCTGAGGCTGGCGGGGGGCAACGACGTGGGGATCTTCATCGCTGGCGTCCAGGAGGACAGCGCCGCCGAGCAGGAGGGGCTCCACACCGGAGACCAGATCATGAAGGTGACACTGCTTTAGTCCTTGATTCAATTCATTAAAGGAGGAAAACATCACCGCATTCTACCATTAAAACCTGTTGGGCCTGTTGTGTTATTCTACCATTAAAGAGGATACGTGGTTTTGTAGTATTTGTAGTTTTTTCCACCTATTTTCAGTCTCTTGGCCAATGAAATGCATCAGAATACATGTGGGAGTGTCGCAATGCATCATGGGACTTTCTCCAGAACTTTGAAATCATCACCAAAAAAAGAGAGACAAAATGACCAAAAAAGACACAAACTGACTAAAAAAAGACATAAAATGACCAAAAAAAGACACAAAATGACAAAAAAAAAGACACAAAATGACCAAAAAAAGACTCAAAATGACAAAAAAAAGACACAAAATGACAAAAAAAAAGACACAAAATGACCAAAAAAAGACACAAAATGACAAAAAAAAGACATAAAATGACCAAAAAAGACACAAAATGACAAAAAAGACACAAAATGACCAAAAAAGACACAAAATGACCAAAAAAGACACAAAATGACCAAAAAAAGACACAAAATTACTAAAAAAGACACAAAATTACTAAAAAAACAAACAAAAAAAGACACAAAAAAAACACAAAATGTGAATCCATGTGGGAGTGTCCCAATGCATCATGGGACTTTTCCAGAATGTATAAATCATGGTGAAGACGACTATAGCGGAGGGAGCTCAGATATAACAGCTATAAGCTCTCACATACTTTATGAATTTCATTTCTATCTGCTACAGAGGCTGAAAAATCTATTATTTAGTAGGATTACAGTATTCCTAATGACAGTATTCCTGATGACAGTATTCCTGATGACAGTATTCCTGATGACAGTATTCCTAATGACAGTATTCCTGATGACAGTATTCCTGATGACAGTATTCCTAATGACAGTATTCCTGATGACAGTATTCCTGATGACAGTATTCCTAATGACAGTATTCCTGATGACAGTATTCCTGATGACAGTATTCCTAATGACAGTATTCCTGATGACAGTATTCCTGATGACAGTATTCCTAATGACAGTATTCCTGATGACAGTATTCCTAATGACAGTATTCCTGATGACAGTATTCCTGATGACAGTATTCCTGACGACAGTATTCCTGACGACAGTATTCGTAATGACTGTATTCCTGATGACAGTATTCCTGACGACAGTATTCCTGACGACAGTATTCCTAATGACAGTATTCCTGATGACAGTATTCCTGATGACAGTATTCCTGATGACAGTATTCCTGATGACAGTATTCCTGACGACAGTATTCCTGACGACAGTATTCCTGACGACATTATTCCTAATGACAGTATTCCTGATGACTGTATTCCTGATGACAGTATTCCTGACGACAGTGTTCCTGATGACAGTATTCCTGACGACAGTATTCCTGATGACAGTATTCCTGATGACTGTATTCCTGATGACAGTATTCCTGACGACAGTATTCCTGATGACAGTATTCCTGATGACAGTATTCCTGACGACAGTATTCCTAATGACAGTATTGCTGATGACAGTATTCCTGACGACAGTATTCCTGATGACAGTATTCCTGATGACAGTATTCCTGATGACAGTATTCCTAATGACAGTATTCCTGACGACAGTATTCCTGATGACAGTATTCCTGATGACAGTATTCCTAATGACAGTATTGCTGATGACAGTATTCCTGACGACAGTATTCCTGATGACAGTATTCCTGATGACAGTATTCCTGATGTGTTGTGTGCTCCAGGTGAACAACATGGACTTCCGGGGCATGGTGCGGGAGGACGCTGTCCTCTACCTGCTGGAGATTCCTAAAGGAGAAGACGTGACCATCCTGGCTCAGAGTAAACCTGAAGGTATCCACACACACACACACACACACACACACACACACACACACACACACACACACACGCGTTTAACCCCACCTGGGAATCTATTGATCAGCTTTGCTCTCCCTGTGGGAAGCTGCCATTAAATTCTTATTGATCAGACAATCAAAGTTGGTGTTACAGTTGCAAGAAAAAGTGTGTGAATCCTCTGAAATGACCTGGTTTTCTGCATTCATTTGGCATATAATGCTTTTCTGACTAGTTTTGTTCAGTTTTTCCAACAATTTTTTCTGACTTTTTTTGTCAGTTTTTCTGCCAAATTTTGTTCTGTTTTTCTGACTATTGTTGTCTGTTTTTTTTTTTAAAAAGACACAAAATGACAAAAAAAAGACACAAAATGACCAAAAAGACATAAAATGACCAAAAAAAGACACAAACTATAACTGACTATAAAGGAACCACTAATGAATTAACTTTTTTCTTTAGCATCATGCCAGTCTTGTGACCCTCAGTGACTTGATGAAGCCAGAATGATTAATTTCCTCTGTTGTTTCTCCTGTTCCAGTGTATAAAGACATCCTGGCGTCTGGCCGAGGAGACTCTTTCTTCATCAGGACTCACTTTGAGTATGAGAAGGAGGCTCCTCAGAGCCTCCCCTTCTCCAGAGGAGAGATCTTCAAAGTCACAGACACACTTTATGACGGCAAACTGGGCAACTGGCTGGCAATCCGCTCCGACAGAGACAACCAGCTGCAGGAGAAAGGGATCATCCCCAACAAGAGCAGGTGAGGACCAGAGGCCAGGCAGGTGAACCTGTAGAGAACACACCGCTGGTTATTAGTGGTGGTGTCCCAATGAAGCTTCATGAACCACTTCCTGTCTTAGAGTCCACTAGGTGGAGCTCTTGGTTTAAGGAAAGAGGCTCAAGCTATGGTAGCAGAGTGATTTCAGCTCTTTGTTGAACAGAGAGCGCCATCTAGTGCAGCTGTTCTCAACCTGGGGGTCCCGGCCCCAATTGGGGTCCCGAGATGATTTCTGGGGGTCGCCAAATCATTTTGGAAGTCAGCTCTGTCTCCACTGTGTTAAAGTGTTCATGTGTTTTAGTCTTTCTGGTCATTTAACGTCTTTTTTTGGTCATTTTGTGTCTTTTTTGGGCCATTTTGTGTCTTTTTGGGCCATTTTGTGTCTTTTTATGGTCATTTTTTGTCATTTTGTGGTCAATTCGAGTCCTTTTTTGCTTAATCTTATGTAATTTTTTGCCCATTTTGTGTCTTCTTTTGATCATTTTGTGTCATTTTGTGGTCAATTTGATTCTTTTTTTGGTCATTTTGTGTCTTTTTGGGCCATTTTGTGTCTTTTTATGGTCATTTTTTGTCATTTTGTGGTCAATTTGAGTCCTTTTTTGCTTAATTTTATGTAATTTTTTGGCCATTTTGTGTCTTCTTTTGATCATTTTGTGTCATTTTGTGGTCAATTTGATTCTTTTTTTGGTCATTTTGTATCTTTTTTTGGTCATTTTGTGTCTTTTTGGGCCATTTTGTGTCTTTTTATGGTCATTTTTTGTCATTTTGTGGTCAATTTGATTCCTTTCTTGCTTAATTTTATGTCATTTTTTGGCCATTTTGTGTCTTCTTTTGATCATTTTGTGTCATTTTGTGGTCAATTTGATTCTTTTTTGGGTAATTTTGTGTCTTTTCTGACAAATCCCAAAGTATCAAGTTGTTCCTTTCCAAGGAGTCTCTGTCTTGAAGCTGACTGTTACACACTCAGGAGGTCAGAATGGACCTTTAGACTGATAGCAAAGCACTTAGATTAAAACTAACAATAAAATATAAAAACATATATATAAATGCACAGACAGAGAGATGTTTTAGTTGTTGTCTGCTCCATTATTTGTCCAAAATTCATCGTATGAGCTGAGTTTGTCTGATCTGAACTGTGAGGTTGTGTTCAGTGAGACAACGTGCTGTTAGATTGGGGGTCGAGACTCTAAAAGATGAGAACTACTGCTCTGGTGGACTCAGATGATAAAGACAGTGGTTCATGAGGCTTCATTGGGACATCACTAGTTATCAGAGCGTTTGCTGACGACAGCTTCTCTTCTCTGTGTGTCTGCAGAGCGGAGCAGATGGCCAACGTCCAGAACGCTGCTCGGGCTGCTTCAGGAAACGACCGAGGAGACTTCTGGAGGCTGAGAGGTCAAAGGGCAGCCAAGAAGAAAGACTTACGCAAGAGCAGAGAGGACCTGAGTGCTGCTCCCGTCACCACCAAGTTCCCTGCTTACGAGAGGGTCGTCCTCCGAGAAGGTCCTGAACATGTTATATATATATATATATATCACATATCATATATCATACATACAAACACCTGTACCTGTCTGTCCTCTCCTGACTCTGGTCCTGTCTGTGTCTGTTCAGCTGGTTTCAGGAGACCTGTGGTCATATTTGGACCCATTTCTGATGCAGTGAATGAAAAACTGGGCAACGACCTGCCGCACGAGTTCGTCGTCGCCAGTAAGTGAAAACATCGTCACCTCTTAGAAATTATTGAAGATAAGATATGACTTTATTTACCCCGCAGTGGGGAAATTTAGTATACTTGACAAGATTTATTAAATTAAGATTATTAAATCTAGAAATAAGCATGTTGAACACTTAAAAGAAAAACATTTGGGGTGATTTTACGCATTTTGTGTCTTTTTTTTGGTCATTTTACGTCTTTTTTTTGGTCTTTTTTGATGGGTTTTTTTTTTTTTTACTTTTTGTCTCTTTTTTGGTCATTTTACATCTTTTTGTGTTTTTTTTGTATTTTTGTGTCTTTTTTGGTCTTTTTTGTCTTTTTTGTGTGTTTTTGTGTCTTTTTTGTGTCTTTTTTTGTCATTTTGTGTCTTTTTACATCTTCTTTCTGTCACAAAATGACCAAAAAAGACAAAAAATGTAAAAAAAAAAAAAAAGAGATAAATGAAAGCTGCCAGCAGTGATGAACTGGCCCGAGCAGAGTGACCTGATGATTATTTGGTTCTTACCAAGATAAAAAAAACCTTTAGATTTAGAAGTGTTAGATCATTTATCTGGTTTTAAGAGTTAATTTATTATTTTAAGAGTTCAACATGCTTATTTCTAGATTTAATAATCAGTTAAATGACACACATGCGTCCTTGTGAATATTTGTGTTCCTCGTCCAGAAACGGAGCCCAAGGATGCAGGAAGTGAGAAATCCTCGGGAGTGGTGAGACTCAACACCATCAGACAGATCATCGAACAGGTAAAGTCTAGTAAAAACTAGAAAGCTTCTAAAGAAATGTGCGAGTGTGCTTGACTCCCAGACATTATTAGATTACAATTTGAACTGTTTTCAAAATGGAATAGAGGAGGAAATCCTGTAAGATACTAGACAGAAAGCATTTTAGTCCAAACCGTAGCTCCTATCAGTGATCTGACTTCACTTTGAGCATCCTCAGTTCTTCCTGAACGTCTACATTTGTGTTCTGTGAAGAAAAATGAAGAAATAGTTTTTTTAGAGCGATCAGAAGGAAGTCAATGAGGCTGTTGGTGGTGTTGGTGGATCATCTGTGGTCCTACGCCCAAACTAGAACTCTGACAGCTTTACCAGAGGATTGTGAGGGAGAAGACACATTTTACTACGTTTATATCTATAAATTATTTCAGTAGAGTGGTATCTGCGGCCTCGAGCGCAGTTTACAATTTTTATTGACAAATTTTTCTCCCATCACTCTAGCCTCTCCATAGGGTTATATTGGGGGGATTTTTTGACGTGTTTTTGCCGAATAATTTGAAAACCGTTTGCTCAAACCCTTAGAAAAGTCACAGCACACTCATCATGGCCGAGCTGGTCGATTTGATACCTTTTTAGTGTTTGTGCGACCAAAACTCTGGAGGAGTAGTCGACAGAAACAAACACGGAAGAATAAACTCTAGGATTAAGCCCGGTGGAGAGTAGATCGTGTGCTTTTTCAAGCACACTCAACAAGTTTAGTTTTCCGGTAATCCTGTTGGATCGGCTCTTATTGATCTCCTCCGTGTCTCCTCAGGACCGCCACGCTCTGCTGGACGTGACTCCCAAAGCCGTGGACACCCTGAACTACACCCAGTGGTACCCCATCGTGGTCTTCCTGAACCCGGACAGCAAGCAGGGAGTCAAGACCATGAGGAACCGGCTCGTCCCCGGGTCCACGCGCAGCGCACGGAAACTCTACGAGCAGGCCGTCAAGCTGAGGAAGACCTGCTCTCACCTGTTCACAGGTAGGGGGGTTATTAAAGGAGCAGCTGCTCTCACCTGTTCACAGGTAGGGGGGTTATTAAAGGAGCAGCTGCTCTCACCTGTTCACAGGTAGGGGGGTTATTAAAGGAGCAGCTGTAGTCGTGTTCCCACTAGGGGGGAAAGTGGCCACAGGGAAAGTCTCAGGCCACGCCCTCTCTAAAGTCTCAGGCCACGCCCTCTCTACAGTCTCAGGCCACGCCCTCTCTAAAGTCTCAGGCCACGCCCTCAGGCCACGCCCTCTCTACAGTCTCAGGCCACGCCCTCTCTACAGTCTCAGGCCACGCCCTCTCTAAAGTCTCAGGCCACGCCCTCAGGCCACGCCCTCTCTAAAGTCTCAGGCCACGCCCTCTCTAAAGTCTCAGGCCACGCCCTCTCTAAAGTCTCAGGCCACGCCCTCAGGCCACGCCCTCTCTACAGTCTCAGGCCACGCCCTCTCTACAGTCTCAGGCCACGCCCTCTCTAAAGTCTCAGGCCACGCCCTCAGGCCACGCCCTCTCTAAAGTCTCAGGCCACGCCCTCTCTACAGTCTCAGGCCACGCCCTCTCTAAAGTCTCAGGCCACGCCCTCTCTAAAGTCTCAGGCCACGCCCTCTCTAAAGTCTCAGGCCACGCCCTCTACAGTCTCAGGCCACGCCCTCTCTAAAGTTACTAAACTATCGATTTGGAACACTGATTATTAATTATGAATATAATTTTAATCAAATTGCCATATTAATATTTAGTACTGGTTGAAGGAATTGTGAATTCTTGACATAGAAGAGGTTGGCATATCGTTCATAGTGTACAAAATTAAATGGACAGTATTTGTAATCAAAACATATTTATTCTAAATAACAAGTAAAGCAAATAAAAGCACCTCTTCAGAAATGTTAATGCAGAGAGCCAGCCGTGAAGCCCTGGACCTTATAGCAAGAGATGTTCAGATTTTCAATCCAGAAAATAACCAATGTTATACCTGTTAATGTGTCCTCCATATTTATAATATGTCCATCGTTTTTTTGTTGCTATCCACAGCCGTTTCATTTGGTGCCACTCAGCCGTAGAACTCAAGTGTATTTGAAGTGGAAAATCTCAAGAGATAACAAGAGTTTCTAAAAAAAAAAAAAGACAGCCCTCTACGGGATTTATTGACAAGTATCACAAAACAGATACAATATTCAAGATACACATAAACAGGTCCTTGGTCTGAACAGGAACTGTGTAGTTTTCCTATTTCTGGTACTATTATACCTGTAATAATGTTGGTGTGTCAGGTCTCTTGCTTTCCTGTTATTGTTCCAAATGGTGCAGTGGGATTTCCTAAATCTCTTTACAATCCCTGTAAAGAGACTGATTTCTGTGTGTTTGTCAAACCATTTGTGAAGCATATTTAATCTGCTACATGTCTGATATTTTAATGCATCTTCAAATGAATACACAGCATATTCTCCCCAAACAGCCGTCTGCAGAGTGTCTGAGTGTGTCTGTGGTTCTTGGCCTCATTTGTGTCTCTTTCCTGTTTGTGTTCAGCGAGCGTGGACCTGAACTCGGCCAACGACGCGTGGTACGGCAGCGTGAAGGACTCGATCCGGGAGCAGCAGGACAGAGCGGTGTGGGTGTGTGAGGGCAAGGTGAGTCCTGTTACCTGTGAGGACGAGCTGCTGCTGCAGGCCTGGACAAGAACCAGTCATCATATGATAGAATCACCACCTGACCCCTCGACCCCGGCGTCGATTCTGTTGGGTTTTTTCCTACAAACGTATTTTATTAAAAATGTTTTGTGGCTCACAGTGGAGAAGAGACATTCATTCAACACGCTAGTTATATTTAAGTCGGTCACTAGTAGTAAAACTCCTGTGTTTTTAGAATCAAGTTGTCTTACGAATACTGTTCATGATTATTACACTAGAACAGGGGAGTCAAACTCAAATACACAATGGGCCAAAATTTAAAACTTGAATAAAATCGCGGGCCAACATTGAACAAATAAACCTTTTAATATCTACCAAACATGTTTTGCTTTAACATTAAATATGGAACCAGCAACGCTTATAAACATACAATATATAACTAAATAGTGCAGACATGCAAAATCAAATTTCAAATAAAAAACACATCAATGTCATTAATCTATTAAATAAAAATTAAATAAAAATCGTATGCCTCTTTTCTATTTGCATCCTTCTGATTTAAATATCAAAATAAACTTTTTCAACAGGTAAATACATTTAAAAATAAAATAACAATAATAAATCTAGTATTAGCGGTAAATGCGCCGTATAATACTGGCGGGTCAGCTTTTATAGTACAATAATTATATAATAATTTGGTATTGCCTCGCGGGCCAAATAAAATTACACTGCGGGCCAAATTTGGCTTGTATTGTCTCGTTCAAAATCAAACACTTTACATCGTTCTTTTATCTACAGATCAGTGTCTCTCTGGGATGATCTGCCTCAGTATCTCTACAGTAAATCAGTTTTTAAAAAGAAACTTACTGTCTATCTAAGACATTCATTCATCCGTTGGGTGTGTTGTGATTTGAATAACTCAGCTGTATTTAGGTTTTGGGGAGGTTTAGTCATTTTATTATATTGTCAACTATTGTGTGGGTTTGTCTATTTTATATTGTATGTACTTGTTTTGTTTTTATTATTATTATTATAATATATATTATTATTATTTTCTTCCGGACCCCAGGAGGACTAGCTGGTTGCTATGGCATCAGCTAATGGGGATCCTTAATCAAATCAAATGAAATGGGAGCTCTACGTGGAGCTGTGTGAGTCCTAACTGGACTGGTTGTGTCTCCTCCAGCTGGACGGCTCCGAGGAGGACCTGGATCTCCATGACGACCGCATGTCCTACCTGTCGGCCATGAGCGCAGACTACCTGAGCATGGACAGCCGGCTGACCAGCGACTACGACGACACGGCGGACGAGGGCGGGGCTTACACCGACAACGAGCTGGACGAGACGCTGGACGAGCCCCAGCCGGTGTCGGCCATCAGCCGCTCCTCAGAACCCGTCCTGCCAGACGAGGTGCTGAAACACTCTGAAACACTCTGAAAAACACTCTGAAACACTCTAAAACACTCTGAAACACTCTGAAACACTCTGAAACACTCTAAAAAACACTCTGAAACACTCTGAAACACTCTAAAAAACACTCTGAAACACTCTGAAACACTCTAAAAAACACTCTGAAACACTCTGAAACACTCTAAAAAACTCTCTGAAACACACTGAAACACTCTGAAACACTCTAAAAAACTCTCTGAAACACACTGAAACACTCTGAAACACTCTGAAACACTCTAATTAACACTCTGAAACACTCTGAAACACTCTGAAACACTCTAATTAACACTCTGAAACACTCTGAAACACTCTAATTAACACTCTAATTAACACTCTGAAACACGCTGAAACACTCTGAAACACTCTGAAACAGTCTGAAACACCAAAAAAACACTCTGAAACACTCTGAAACACTCTAATTAACACGCTGAAACACTAAAACACTCTAAAAAACACTCTTATCATCAGAACCCGTCCTGCCAGACGAGGTCGGTTGGTAGCCGGCGGCCGCTGTTACCTTAGTGGGATTATTGCAGGAAAAGATGCAGATTTTTATTACATTTGCGGGCGTTACAGGCACTTTTTGACAAAAACTTGAATGTATTTGCTGTTTTATCTATGAAAATAAAAGTATCAGGAGCTAATGCACCTCCCTTCTCACAACCCTCCTGCATCGTTTTGTGTGTGTGTGTGTGTGTGTGTGTGTGTGTGTGTGTGTGTGTGTGTGTGTGTGTGTGTGTGTGTAGAAGCCTCATCCTGAACCCAGGGCTCGTATGAGGAGGACAGGGAGCAGAGAGATGCTGAACAGAGAGCCCAGCCCTCCTCCTCCTTTTGTCCCTGAACCCCCCAAGGTGAGCTCCTCCTCCTGCTCCTCCTCCTCCTGATCCGCCTCCTCCCCCTCCTCCTTTTTGTATATATTGTGGCTCTTTTGGTCATTTTGTGTCAGAATTCTTCCATTTTATCCAGCCTGTTATGATGACGGGTTGTTTTAGCTCCACGCTCATTTAAACTTGCTGCAATTTTTATTCAAAATATTATAACATTTTCCCAACTTCTCTGCTCTTTGCCTCTGATCCTGAGCCTTCATCTTCCTCTTTGATCTGAAAAGTGGAAGTTTGTTCATAACTTTGTTGCGTTATATATAACATGCCACCTTTAACCCATTTAGACCTAAAACTCCTGTAAAGCTCCTGTAAAACTCCTGTAAAACTCCTGTAAAACTCCTGTAAAACTCCTGTAAAGCCTCTGTCCTCTGTGTGTTTCAGGTTCGGGCTCAGACTCGGACCGACTCGTCTCGGAGCTACGACTCTCACTCCAGCAGCACCATCAGCAGCGACGCGGCGGCCGCCAACAAGCCGCCTCCCCCTCCGGTGGCCCTGAAGCCCAGCGGGCCCCGCCTCAGCCTGACCTCAGAGGACCAGGGGCCCCAGGGGCCCCGGGACCCAGAGGAGGACCCCGCCAACAAGTCCTTCCTGGGAAAGGTGATTATCAGACCTACAACAAGATCTACACTGATAAAAACCAGATAAAACAGGAAATCTGAGGGAAACTGTTTGATCTGGTTTTAGACCTTTAGATTTACTGTTTGATCTGGTTTTAGACCTTTAGATTTACTGTTTGATCTGGTTTTAGACCTTTAGATTTACTGTTTGATCTGGTTTTAGACCTTTAGATTTACTGTCTGATCTGGTTTTAGACCTTTAGATTTACTGTTTGATCTGGTTTTAGACCTTTAGATTTACTGTTTGATCTGGTTTTAGACCTTTAGATTTACTGTTTGATCTGGTTTTAGACCTTTAGATTTACTGTTTGATCTGGTTTTAGACCTTTAGATTTACTGTTTGATCTGGTTTTAGACCTTTAGATTTACTGTTTGATCTGGTTTTAGACCTTTAGATTTACTGTTTGATCTGGTTTTAGACCTTTAGATTTACTGTTTGATCTGGTTTTAGAACTTTAGATTTACTGTTTATCTGGTTTTAGACCTTTAGATTTACTGTTTGATCTGGTTTTAGACCTTTAGATTTACTGTTTGATCTGGTTTTAGACCTTTAGATTTACTGTTTGATCTGGTTTTAGACCTTTAGATTTACTGTTTGATCTGGTTTTAGACCTTTAGATTTACTGTTTGATCTGGTTTTAGACCTTTAGATTTACTGTCTGATCTGGTTTTAGACCTTTAGATTTACTGTTTGATCTGGTTTTAGACCTTTAGATTTACTGTTTGATCTGGTTTTAGACCTTTAGATTTACTGTTTGATCTGGTTTTATACCTTTAGATTTACTGTTTGATCTGGTTTTAGACCTTTAGATTTACTGTTTGATCTGGTTTTAGACCTTTAGATTTACTGTTTGATCTGGTTTTAGACCTTTAGATTTACTGTTTGATCTGGTTTTAGAACTTTAGATTTACTGTTTATCTGGTTTTAGACCTTTAGATTTACTGTTTGATCTGGTTTTAGACCTTTAGATTTACTGTTTGATCTGGTTTTAGACCTTTAGATTTACAGTTTGATCTGGTTTTAGACCTTTAGATTGACTGTTTGATCTGGTTTTAGACCTTTAGATTTACTGTTTGATCTGGTTTTAGACCTTTAGATTTACTGTTTGATCTGGTTTTAGACCTTTAGATTTACTGTTTGGTCTGGTTTTAGACCTTTAGATTTACTGTTTGATCTGGTTTTAGACCTTTAGATTTACTGTCTGATCTGGTTTTAGACCTTTAGATTTACTGTTTGATCTGGTTTTAGACCTTTAGATTTACTGTTTGATCTGGTTTTAGACCTTTAGATTTACTGTTTGATCTGGTTTTAGACCTTTAGATTTACTGTTTGATCTGGTTTTAGACCTTTAGATTTACTGTTTGATCTGGTTTTAGACCTTTAGATTTACTGTTTGATCTGGTTTTAGACCTTTAGATTTACTGTTTGATCTGGTTTTAGACCTTTAGATTGACTGTTTGATCTGGTTTTAGAACTTTAGATTTACTGTTTATCTGGTTTTAGACCTTTAGATTTACTGTTTGATCTGGTTTTAGACCTTTAGATTTACTGTTTGATCTGGTTTTAGACCTTTAGATTTACTGTTTGATCTGGTTTTAGACCTTTAGATTTACTGTTTGATCTGGTTTTAGACCTTTAGATTTACTGTTTGATCTGGTTTTAGACCTTTAGATTTACTGTCTGATCTGGTTTTAGACCTTTAGATTTACTGTTTGATCTGGTTTTAGACCTTTAGATTTACTGTTTGATCTGGTTTTAGACCTTTAGATTTACTGTTTGATCTGGTTTTATACCTTTAGATTTACTGTTTGATCTGGTTTTAGACCTTTAGATTTACTGTTTGATCTGGTTTTAGACCTTTAGATTTACTGTTTGATCTGGTTTTAGACCTTTAGATTTACTGTTTGATCTGGTTTTAGAACTTTAGATTTACTGTTTATCTGGTTTTAGACCTTTAGATTTACTGTTTGATCTGGTTTTAGACCTTTAGATTTACTGTTTGATCTGGTTTTAGACCTTTAGATTTACTGTTTGATCTGGTTTTTAAACATATTTTGACATTTTAACAGCATTCAGTGTTTCTCTTGTCTTAAAGGCTGATTTATTGATTTATTATCTGATCTCCTTCCTCTTCCACTTGCATTGCTTCTAATATGAAATAGAAAACGTGTGATCAGGTAACTGGATGTTTGTAGCTGTGGTTTTAAATCCATAATCCCTCATCATCATCTTCATTCCACTCATTAATCACTCATTCATTCCACAGTGACGTTGGTTTGAACCACCATGTGGATGTTCAGTGTCTAACCAGTGGTATAAATATCGTTTGCATGTATTAATGTGTGTTTATATCTGCAGATCAAAGCGTTTGAGAAGATGGACCACCTGGCCCGAGCTCAGAGGCTCCTGGAGCTGCAGGAGGCAGAAAACGCTCGAGTCAGTAACCTTTTAAGATTATTTTAAATTTGTAAAAATTTAAATTAATTTTCTAAAATAAAAACTGCTGACTAAGAAGAACTATCTGATCAGACAGAAAATAATCAGATATCCTCTTGATCTGAGATATTTACTGACTTAGAGTCTGTGTTCAGGTCTCCGGTGGTGTTTTCTAAACTTTATATATCTGTTGTTACACGTCTGCTCTCTCCTCACAGCTGGAAATCGCTCAGAAGCATCCAGACATCTACGCCGTCCCAGTGAAGCTGCCAAAACCCAACCTCAACCGTCCTCAGCCAATAGGGTGAGAGCTCCACCTCCAGGGTGAAACCACATGTTTAAGGAAGGAATAAATCTTTATTCAAGAGTAGATGTTCAGTCTGAGAGCTGATTTTATTCCTTTCCAGTGCGTTGTTGCTATATTTAGCGACTTTTCAGACCCCCTTAGCGACTATTTTTCAAAAAAAAATTGAATGGAGACAAATCCAGCGACTTTTTCTGGTGTTATTGGAGACTTTTGGAGACTCGTTCTGACTCTTCAACAGTCCTCCTGCAGCAGTCTCTCCCAGCTGCAGAGCCGGAGGGGATGTTAACCCCTTAGTCACCTTAGTTACCCCCTAGTCTGCAAATTGCTAACAGGCTAACAGTTAGCTCCGTAGCAGTACAGTGTGTATGTGCTATCAGGCTAACAGTTAGCTCTGTAGCAGTACAGTGTGTATGTGCTATCAGGCTAACAGTTAGCTCTGAAGCAGTACAGTGTGTACGTGCTAACAGGCTAACAGTTAGCTCTGTAGCAGTACAGTGTGTATGTGCTAACAGGCTAACAGTTAGCTCTGAAGCAGTACAGTGTGTATGTGCTAACAGGCTAACAGTTAGCTCTGTAGCAGTACAGTGTGTATGTGCTAACAGGCTAACAGCTGGCTCTGTAGCAGTACAGTGTGTATGTGCTAACAGGCTAACAGTTAGCTCTGTAGCAGTACAGTGTGTATGTGCTAACAGGCTAACAGTTAGCTCTGTAGCAGTACAGTGTGTAAGTGCTAACAGGCTAACAGTTAGCTCTGTAGCAGTACAGTGTGTATGTGCTAACAGGCTAACAGTTAGCTCTGTAGCAGTACAGTGTGTATGTGCTAACAGTTAGCTCTGTAGCAGTACAGTGTGTATATGCTAACAGGCTAACAGTTAGCTCTGTAGCAGTACAGTGTGTATGTGCTGACAGGCTAACAGTTAGCTCTGTAGCAGTACAGTTTGTATGTGCTAACAGGCTAACAGTTAGCTCTGTAGCAGTACAGTGTGTATGTTCTAACAGGCTAACAGTTAGCTCTGTAGCAGTACAGTGTGTATGTGCTAACAGGCTAACAGTTAGCTCTGTAGCAGTACAGTGTGTATGTGCTAACAGGCTAACAGTTAGCTCTGTAGCAGTACAGTGTGTATGTGCTAACAGGCTAACAGTTAGCGCTGTAGCAGTACGGTGTGTATGTGCTAACAGGCTAACAGTTAGCTCTGTAGCAGTACAGTGTGTATGTGCTAACAGGCTAACAGTTAGCGCTGTAGCAGTACGGTGTGTATGTGCTAACAGGCTAACAGTTAGCTCTGTAGCAGTACAGTGTGTATGTGCTAACAGGCTAACAGTTAGCGCTGTAGCAGTACGGTGTGTATGTGCTAACAGGCTAACAGTTAGCTCTGTAGCAGTACAGTGTGTATGTGCTAACAGGCTAACAGTTAGCTCTGTAGCAGTACAGTGTGTATGTGCTAACAGGCTAACAGTTAGCTCTGTAGCAGTACAGTGTCAGAAAGAGAGGATATTTCCTCCATATTTTATGATATTTCTGTTCTTCTTGAAGGAAAAGCTAACTGTGTGTGTGTGTGTGTGTGTGTGTTCAGGTCCAGCTCCCAGCCTGGGGACCAGCAGACCTCCAGGCCTGCGTTCTCTGAGTCCCGAGGCTTCGAGGAGGACGAGGCGGAGTACCGGCGCCAGCTGGCGGCGGAGCAGAGCAGGAGAGGATACTACAACCCTCAGAAGTACAAAGACACCGAGCTCTAGGCCCCGCCCCCTCGTTGCCTTGGTAACAGCTCACGCAGCTTCATGTCAACTCCTCGTCTGTAGTTTTTCAATCCTGCCGCGTCACCAGTTTGTACAGAAACGCTCCGTCAATATTTTTATAAACAGGAACAACAAAAGGCTGATTTCACTGTAAATATTCTTTAAAATGTGTCTGAGAGGTTTTATTTTCCCCCTCAGCTGTGTTCAACATCACAAACTAACTAAAAACAGCTTTATTAGCATTTAGCATTAAAACAGCTGAACTACCATGAGGAGGAGAATGTGTTACATCACATTTAATTTGAATTTTGCTAATTTAATTTGAATTTTGCTAATTTAATTTGAATTTTCAGAACTGAACGTTCAGTTCTGAACTAATAAATTAAATTTCAAATTACAATTCAGATTCAGTTTTTCAATAAAATGATTCAAATCGAACAATACAAATTCAAATGATTTTTTTATTGCAATTATTCAAGTTAAGCAATTCAAATTCAAATATAAATAATTCAAATTCAGTTTCTGGTTTCACATATTTCAGCCCGTAGTTTTACCCGTCCATCACGTTGGTGCATGTTGGGACAGTTGAGTTTGTCCAATATTTTCACGTCTAATAATCAGAAATATTTTCTCCAGAAATGTTTCACATCCAGAAAGTTTCCATCAAACTCCTAAACTGAGCAGCAGCAGTCGGTTGGTTTGTGATTCTGAACTCTGAGATCAGTTTCATCTCGTGTTTCACCAGCAGGAGGACAGAAACCTTCAGCTTTCCTTTCTCATCTGTGGAAAGAAGAAAAATAGTTGTTTTGTGCAGTGACGTCCTAATGAAGCTTCATGAACCATGTTATTTATCCTCTGAGTCACTAGATGGAGCTCTCTGTTCAACTAAGAGTTGAAATCACTCCGTTACCATAGTTACCATAGTTACCATAGTTACCATAGTTTAACCCATTTAAGGAGGAAAGCATTACCACATTTCTACCATTAAAACCTGTTGGGCCTGTTGTGTTATTCTACCATTAAAGAGGAAAGCAGATAGGTGGTTTTGTACTTTTTGTAGTTTTTTAAACCTATTGCAGAAATGCATCAGAATACATGTGGGAGAGTCGCAATGCATCATGGGACTTTTATAGAACTTTGAAATCATCACCAAAAAAAGACACAAAATGACTAAAAAAAGACACAGAATGAGAATCCATGTGGGAGTGTCCCAATGCATCATGGGACTTCTCCAGAACTTATAAATCATGGTGAAGACGACTATAGCGGAGGGAGCTCAGATATAACAGCTATAAGTTCTCAGATACTTTTTGAATTTAATTTCTATAAAAATCTATTATTTAGTAGAAGAGTTGACACTTCTGTTGGATTTACAGAAAAACTTCAGGTTTTAGGGGCTGATTTTAAAATCACCAACCAGGTTTTACAGGCAGTTTTTACAGGCAGTTTTAGGCCTGAATGGGTTAAAACCTTTTTAGGTCTAGTCTAGTGGACTCAGAGAATAAAGAACATGGTTCATGAAGCTTCATTGGGACCTCACCATAGAAAGTCTCTTCCTCTCTGTGTAAACACACCATCTCCTGTGTTTTCCATCTGATTGAGTGTTGTTGTGCCTCTGATGCTGTAAACCTTCACTCTGCTGAACAACAACACTGTAACTGACTCTGTCTGATAGTTGATCACTTCCTGTCAGGGCTCATTGTTCCTCTACAGTCTGAGGGAACGTTGTAACCTAAAGCAGCTCTCTGAGTGGAACGTGGAAGCAACAAGTGCCTTGTAGCTCAGATGGTTGAAATAAAAACGTCTGGAGGCTCTGAGAGGAAACTAAAAGGACCAAACTAATGATGGAGGCTGTCCTGATGCATATTAAATCTATATCGGTAACACTTTACAATAACCATCTAAATAATGTCTATAGATGGTTTATAAACCAATTATTAACATTTACAAAGTGCTATATACATATTTCATCTTTAAATGTTTTCAACCAATTTCTTAAAGGTATATGAATCATTTCAAAATCATTAATAGACTTAATATGGTGTTAAAAATGTTAAAATGAGTGCAACTAAAACTATTAATAAACAATGAATTATAATTTAATTGTTTCTTAATGGTAAAGTTACTCTAAACTTACATTAGTAAACCATCTATTTGCCATTTATAAATGATTTTGTTAGTTAAACGTTTATAAATGATGATTAAACATTAATAAACTGTCTGTTTACCATTTATAAATGATTAAACATTAATAAACTATCTGTTTACTGTTTATAAATGATGGTTATTGTAAAGTGTTAAAGTATATTTAACCCTCTGGGACCACTCGGGACATTTTCAGACATATTTGTCATTTTTCACTTTTGTTTTGGTAATAATTTTGGCTGTGATGCTGAAAATTACATGATTTTTGGAAGAATGATTTTTATGAAATTTAAATTAAAAAATGTCTAATGTGTCTATAATAATAATAATAATAATAATAATAATAATAATACACTGTGTATAAATTTACGACCCTTTCTGACCCTTCGGGCTGAAAATGTCCACTTCCAAAAAAATGCGATAAAAACTTTACAGATTAATATTTTTTTCTACTTTTTTCTGCATAAACCTCTTAAACAAGTTCTGTCCTGCTAAAAACTACCAAACATTCAATCATTTTGAGTATTTTAACCCTTTAAATGCCAGTTTGATGACATGATGTCACTGTTTTTCAAATAAAGAGGTTTTTACATTTTAAATCTGACACGACACAATAAAAAAAAAATGCATCAAAAATGTATTTTTGTTCTTAATCTTTGACATATCCAAGGCTGATAAAAACCAATGCCCCAGCCAAAAAATCATTTATTTTATGAAAAATAACTAAATTTTTGTGTTTGTTTGTTTTTCATAAAAAACATCAGTTTCATCGTTCAGTCAAACTGGCATTTAAGGGTTAAAAAGCCAAAAGTGTTTAAACATTTTCTAGTTTTGAGCAGAGCGGAAGTGTTTAAGAGGTTTATGCAGAAAAAAGTAGAAAAAAATATTAATCTGTTAAGTTTTTATTGCATTTTTTTTGTAAATGAGAGTTGGTCCAGAGGGTTCAGAGAGCAGACGGATGATTTGACTGTTAAACTGCATCATGAACACCATGTTGACATGTTGGAGACATATATATATCTATATATATATACACACGTTTTATTACCTGCAACCAGAGACAATCACATTCTTCTTCTTAATGTTTTATATCTGAAATCTGTCCGTCTTTGTATCTGAATGTGGTGACGACAATCATGTTGGTCGATCTTTTAAATGTCTGTTTGTGATTTTTCTTCTTTTTTTTAGTTTGTGAACTCGTTAGTGTTACAGAACAACTCAATTAAATAAATCTCTTTTTTACTTCTTCTTTTTGTGTCTTCTTGGACGTTTTCAGTCCAGTTTGTTTGGTTCTTTGGGAATTTTAGTGAGATTAAAGATGTTTATTTATCTGGTTGGTTGTTGTTGTTGTTATGAGATATTTATTTATTGTCATTAGCACTGCTAATGCTAAGGAAGGAGAGGAAACAAGGAGAGGAGGTAGGAGAGGAAACAAGGAGAGGAGGTAGGAGAGGAAACAAGGAGAGGAGGTAGGAGAGGAAACAAGGAGAGGAGGAAGGAGAGGAAACAAGGAGAGGAATAAGGAGAGGAGGAAGGAGAGGAGGAAGGAGAGGAAACAAGGAGAGGAGGTAGGAGAGGAAACAAGGAGAGGAGGTAGGAGAGGAAACAAGGAGAGGAGGAAGGAGAGGAAACAAGGAGAGGAAACAAGGAGAGGAATAAGGAGAGGAAACGAGGAGAGGAGGAAGGAGAGGAAACAAGGCAAGGAGAGGAGGAAGGAGAGGAAGAAGGAGAGGAAACGAGGAGAGGAGGAAGGAGGAAACAAGGCAAGGGGAGGAGGAAGGAGAGGAAGAAGGAGAGGAAACGAGAAGAGGAGGAAGGAGAGGAAACAAGGAGAGGAGGAAGGAGAGGAAACAAGGCAAGGAGAGGAAACAAGGAGAGGAAGAAGGAGAGGAAACAAAGAGAGGAAGAAGGAGAGGAAACAAAGAGAGGAGGAAGGAGAGGAGAGGAGGAAGGAGAGGAGAGGAGGAAGGAGAGGAAACAAAGAGAGGAGGAAGGAGAGGAAACAAGGCAAGGGGAGGAGGAAGGAGAGGAAACAAGGAGAGGAAGAAGGAGAGGAGGAAGGAGAGGAAACAAGGCAAGGAGAGGAAACAAGGCAAGGGGAGGAGGAAGGAGAGGAAGAAGGAGAGGAAACGAGAAGAGGAGGAAGGAGAGGAAAAAAGGAGAGGAAACAAGGCAAGGGGAGGAGGAAGGAGAGGAAACAAGGAGAGGAAGAAGGAGAGGAAACGAGGAGAGGAGGAAGGAGAGGAAACAAGGCAAGGGGGGGAGGAAGGAGAGGAAACAAGGAGGGGAGAAATGCGAGGAAACAAGGCAAGGAAACAAAGAAAGAAGGAATCCAGGAGAGAACCAGTCAGTCATATTTACTAGTGACGTCCCAATGAAGCTTCATGAACCATTGTCTTTATCCTCCACTAGATGGCGCTCTCTGTTCAACAAAGAGCTGAAATCACTCTGTTACCATAGTTACCATAGCTTGAGCCTTTTTCTTTAAATCAAGAGCGCCATCTAGTGGGCTCAGAAGATAAAGAAAAAGGTTAATGAAGTTTCACTGGTTTAATCCCTGTTAAATAATGCAGAATATAGAGACATTGTCTTTTCTTTAGAGTTTATTCAGCAGAATATTACATGCATTCTCCTTTAACGCGACCACGTCTTTATCCTGGTCGCCATGACAACGTATAGGTCCAACATGATAGAGTACATTCAGATATTACAGCTATTTAACCAAAGGTGATATTTACTCTTGTTTGCCACCTAAATATACACAATAAACTCCACCACGACGTCTCTTTGGTCAAACATAACACGTGACGTTAACACTCGGCTGTGTGACGTAAACACTCGGCTGTGTGACGTTAACACTCGGCTGTGTGACGTTAACACTCGGCTGTGTGACGTAAACACTCGGCTGTGTGACGTTAACACTCGGCTGTGTGACGTTAACACTCGGCTGTGTGACGTAAACACTCGGCTGTGTGTTAACACTCGGCTGTGTGACGTTAACACTCGGCTGTGTGACGTAAACACTCGGCTGTGTGACGTTAACACTCGGCTGTGTGACGTTAACACTCGGCTGTGTGACGTAAACACTCGGCTGTGTGTTAACACTCGGCTGTGTGACGTTAACACTCGGCTGTGTGACGTAAACACTCGGCTGTGTGACGTTAACACTCGGCTGTGTGACGTAAACACTCGGCTGTGTGACGTTAACACTCGGCTGTGTGACGTAAACACTCGGCTGTGAGACGTTAACACTCGGCTGTGTGATATAATCTGTCCTGCTGCCATTCTGACGATGACACGATCAATAATGACAAGTCGCTGTTCAGATTAAGGCAAGTCAAGAGAAATCAGACAGCAGATATCAGGGAGAGGAGGACTGATGATGGACAGGAGAGACATGAGATGTGTTCAGGTGAGATGAGATGTGTTCAGGTGTGTCCAGGTGTGTTGAGATGTGCTGAGATGTGTTCAGGTGTGTTGAGATGAGATGTGTTCAGGTGTGTTGAGATGAGGTGTGTTCAGGTGTGTCCAGGTGTGTTGAGATGTGCTGAGATGTTTCCAGATGTGTTCAGGTGTGCTGAGATGTGTTCAGGTGTGTCCAGATGTGTCCAGATGTGTTCAGGTGTGTCCAGGTGTGTCCAGGTGTGTTCAGGTGTGTCCAGATGTGTCCAGGTGTGTTCAGGTGTGTCCAGATGTGTTCAGGTGTGTTCAGGTGTGTCCAGGTGTGTCCAGATGTGTCGAGATGTGTCCAGGTGTGTTCAGGTGTGTCCAGGTGTGTCCAGGTGTATTCAGATGTAGACCGGTTGCTCCTGTGCTGTCAGCAGACGGTACATGGCTGCAGGCATCGTCTTCATGTGGATCTGCAGCACAAAAAAAGACAACAAATGCAGATTTAAAGGTCTGCAACTGAACATTTTCATGCATTTAGACCCTTTAGACTGCAAAAACCAACTGACAAAAAATAAGGAATAAATAACAAGAATTAAGCAAATAAATGCTCGAAACAAGTCAAATTATCTGCCGGTGCAGTAAGTTAATGTTTCTTTGTAAGAATTCTTTAAGTAAGTAAAAAATATCTAGAAACTGGAAAAACCATTAAATATACTTAAATGTCCTACATTAAAATAAGCCAGAAATACTTGAAACGAGCATGTTTTGGTGATAGAAAATACTTAGTAACATAGTAACAATAGTAACATTTAAACTCCATGCAACTAAAACTCTCAACTGGAGCCAATATTTTAGGTAAAAACTCACCATATTCAACAATTGAATAGATTGAAAAGCATGAAAAAGCTCACAATGTCAATCCTAAAAACAAGTCTTTACACAATAAGATAATTAAATAAGAACGAAAGTAGGTAAATTATAGTCAAAACAATATCTTCAAAACAATTAAGATACTCAGGATATATATCGTATATTGATATTCAGCCTGAATATATCAGATATGACTTGTGGTTGATATCGCCCAGCTCTAACTGTGATGTTAGAAACAAATGTTTGTGTTTCTAACATCCCTCATGTTTTAGGCTCCGCCCACCTCTCCCATGGCGTTGGACAGGATCTGGACGATCTTCTCGTGCGGCGTGGCCACCACGCTCTGGCTGTTGATCTCGATGATCCGGTGACCGACGCGGACGCCTCCTCGCTCAGCGATTCCTCCTCGCATCAGGCTGCAGATCTGAACACACAAAGAATAATGAGCTGAGCATGGTGGAAAATCTCAACGAGACAACAAGAGTTTCTAGAAAGACGACCCTGATTTATTGACAAATATCACAAAACAGTTACAATATTCAGGATACACATAACAGGTCCTTGGTCTGAACAGCAAGTCCCAAGAAATCCCATTCCTGGTATTATTATACATACCGTATTTCCTCAATTTAAAGCCGGCCTCTATTAATGACGGCCTCATTTAGTAACCGGGTTTAAAAACAGTTTTTAGTCAATAAAAGCCGGCCTCTGATCTTAATCAAGCAGGAGTTTCCTGTAAAGAGACTGAGACTGTTGGTCGGATTTCTGTGTGTTTGTCAAACCAAATGTGATGCATTTTAAACTGCTATATGTCTGATATTTTAATAAATCTTCAAATTAATACACAACAAGAGGACTCAGAGTGGAGACAGAAACTGAGACGACCCATGTAGACCAGGGGAGTAAATGTGTTTCAGACCATCACCAAGACAATAAACAACAGACTAGGAAGTACGTCTCTCTGGTTGGTAGATGAGAAGAAGAGCTAACACACTCTGGAGGTGTGAAGTATTGATTATTGTGCAAAGAGTTATTGAAGAACTAATTTTGCTCTATTTTGTTTTGTTTGGTACTTGTATATATATATAGCATTTTTTTTTGCTTCATTTACTTTGTTTTATTTGTTTATTATTTTTTGGGGGGTTGTACATATTGGCACAGTTTGCACCTGGAGAGGAGGAGAATAAAAATTGAGAACATTCATTTCCCGACTAAGCCTGGATTTTTGTATTTTGACGAGGTTGCTAGTAGAACCCCGCCACATAAAGTCTGGTCTCTTCATGTTTGGTCTCAGGTGAAATGATTCAGATCTCAGAATAATAAAGAATCATTCTGACAGGAAGTCAGTCAGAGTGAGACAGGAACACTGTTCAAGTTTACATTTTATTCGTCTGTTCACCATGTTTGTAACGTGTTACAATGAGGGCCCTCACAAAGATAGAAGTACAAGAATGTGTGTGTGTGTGTGTGTGTGTGTGTGTGTGTGTGTGTGTGTGTGTGTGTCTTACGATGCCGTTCTGGACGCTGAAGCCCAGCTGGTACCGGAGGTCCGGCCTGCGGATCAGCACCATGGTGACGGGGGGACACCTGACGATGTTCAGCTTCATCCTGGACTGAGACTTGAGACCCTGGAGACAGAAACAGACTGTTAGATACACAAAATCATTTATTTTACCTTATTCATTTAACTTAATTAATTTATACTATTTTGTAAAAATCTGTTTTCACTTTGATAATAAAGAGGGTTTTTTTTTTTGCAAATTCTTTTTAAAAAGGCCAAATCATATCGACCATGATTTCATGTGTAAAAGCAACAAAAGAGTGAAACATCCAAGGGGGGAGAATACTTTTGCAAGGCACTGACTCAATACTTGGTCGACTGGAACTACTGAATGGACTTTTCATCATATTCTGATTTATTGAGACGATCCTGTAGATTCTGTTGGAGTCAATCTGACTCTGAACACAAGAAGAGACTCCAGAAAAGTTAAAAAGACACAAATTGAGCAAAAAAAGACATAAAATGACCCCAAAAAGATGCAAAATTACCCAAAAAAAGATATAAAAGTGACAAAAAAAAGACACAAATTGACGAAAAAAAGACATAAAATGACCCCAAAAAGACGCAAAATTACAAAAAAAGATATAAAAGTGACAAAAAAGACACATTGACCAAAAAAAGACATAAAATGACCCCAAAAAGACACAAAATTAAAAAAAAAAAAGATATAAAAGTGACAAAAAAAAGACACAAATTAACCCAAAAAAAGACATAAAATGAGTGAAGCTTCATGAACCGTTTTCTTTATCTTCTGACTCCACTAGATGGCACTCTTGATTTAAAGAAAGAGGCTCAAGCTATGGTAACTATGGTAACTGAGTGAACTTTTAACTCTTTGTTGAACAGAGAGCGCCATCTAGTGGACTCAGAAAATAAAGACAATGGTTCATGAAGCTTCATTGGGACATCACTATAAATATGACAGAGAAACAACGTTAATAAGAGCCCAGTCTGCAGCGTTAGCGTTAGCATTAGCATCAGCGTACCTTGATGATGCTCTGGCAGGTGCCTAGCGGTAGCCCCACCAGGCTCGTCCCGTTGATGGTCATGATCTGGTCCCCGATGTTCAGGCGTCCCGACTTCTCGGCCGGGCCGGCGTGCATCATGCTGGCGATGATGACGGTGGGCAGGATGGAGCCCCAGCCCGACTCCACGATCACCACGCCCAGCATCTCCCCCTTCTGCTTCTCTATGTAAACCTGCAGGAGGAACCACAGCAACTCTTCAGCCACAGCAACTCTTCAACCACAGCAACCCTTCAACCACAGCAACCCTTCAGCCACAGCAACTCTTCAACCACAGCAACTCTTCAACCACAGCAACTCTTCAACCACAGCAACCCTTCAGCCACAGCAACTCTTCAACCACAGCAACCCTTCAACCACAGCAACTCTTCAACCACAGCAACTCTTCAGCCACAGCAACTCTTCAACCACAGCAACCCTTCAGCCACAGCAACTCTTCAACCACAGCAACCCTTCAACCACAGCAACTCTTCAACCACAGCAACTCTTCAGCCACAGCAACTCTTCAACCACAGCAACTCTTCAACCACAGCAACTCTTCAACCACAGCAACCCTTCAACCACAGCAACTCTTCAACCACAGCAACTCTTCAACCACAGCAACTCTTCAACCACAGCAACCCTTCAGCCACAGCAACTCTTCAACCACAGCAACCCTTCAACCACAGCAACTCTTCAACCACAGCAACTCTTCAGCCACAGCAACTCTTCAACCACAGCAACTCTTCAACCACAGCAACCCTTCAGCCACAGCAACTCTTCAACCACAGCAACTCTTCAACCACAGCAACTCTTCAACCACAGCAACCCTTCAACCACAGCAACTCTTCAACCACAGCAACCCTTCAACCACAGCAACTCTTCAACCACAGCAACTCTTCAACCACAGCAACCCTTCAACCACAGCAACCCTTCAACCACAGCAACCCTTCAACCACAGCAACTCTTCAACCACAGCAACCCTTCAGCCACAGCAACTCTTCAACCACAGCAACTCTTCAACCACAGCAACCCTTCAACCACAGCAACTCTTCAACCACAGCAACCCTTCAACCACAGCAACTCTTCAACCACAGCAACCCTTCAACCACAGCAACTCTTCAACCACAGCAACCCTTCAACCACAGCAACTCTTCAACCACAGCAACCCTTCAACCACAGCAACTCTTCAACCACAGCAACTCTTCAACCACAGCAACTCTTCAACCACAGCAACCCTTCAACCACAGCAACCCTTCAACCACAGCAACTCTTCAACCACAGCAACTCTTCAACCACAGCAACCCTTCAACCACAGCAACTCTTCAGCCACAGCAACTCTTCAACCACAGCAACCCTTCAGCCACAGCAACTCTTCAACCACAGCAACTCTTCAACCACAGCAACTCTTCAACCACAGCAACCCTTCAACCACAGCAACTCTTCAACCACAGCAACCCTTCAACCACAGCAACTCTTCAACCACAGCAACTCTTCAACCACAGCAACCCTTCAGCCACAGCAACTCTTCAACCACAGCAACTCTTCAACCACAGCAACTCTTCAACCACAGCAACCCTTCAACCACAGCAACTCTTCAACCACAGCAACCCTTCAACCACAGCAACTCTTCAACCACAGCAACTCTTCAACCACAGCAACCCTTCAACCACAGCAACCCTTCAACCACAGCAACCCTTCAACCACAGCAACTCTTCAACCACAGCAACCCTTCAGCCACAGCAACTCTTCAACCACAGCAACTCTTCAACCACAGCAACCCTTCAACCACAGCAACTCTTCAACCACAGCAACCCTTCAACCACAGCAACTCTTCAACCACAGCAACCCTTCAACCACAGCAACTCTTCAACCACAGCAACCCTTCAACCACAGCAACTCTTCAACCACAGCAACCCTTCAACCACAGCAACTCTTCAACCACAGCAACCCTTCAACCACAGCAACTCTTCAACCACAGCAACTCTTCAACCACAGCAACCCTTCAACCACAGCAACCCTTCAACCACAGCAACTCTTCAACCACAGCAACTCTTCAACCACAGCAACCCTTCAACCACAGCAACTCTTCAGCCACAGCAACTCTTCAACCACAGCAACCCTTCAACCACAGCAACTCTTCAACCACAGCAACTCTTCAACCACAGCAACCCTTCAACCACAGCAACCCTTCAACCACAGCAACTCTTCAGCCACAGCAACTCTTCAGCCACAGCAACTCTTCAACCACAGCAACTCTTCAACCACAGCAACTCTTCAGCCACAGCAACTCTTCAGCCACAGCAACTCTTCAACCACAGCAACTCTTCAACCACAGCAACCCTTCAACCACAGCAACTCTTCAACCACAGCAACCCTTCAACCACAGCAACTCTTCAACCACAGCAACTCTTCAACCACAGCAACCCTTCAACCACAGCAACTCTTCAACCACAGCAACCCTTCAACCACAGCAACTCTTCAACCACAGCAACCCTTCAACCACAGCAACTCTTCAACCACAGCAACCCTTCAACCACAGCAACTCTTCAACCACAGCAACTCTTCAACCACAGCAACCCTTCAACCACAGCAACCCTTCAACCACAGCAACTCTTCAACCACAGCAACTCTTCAACCACAGCAACCCTTCAACCACAGCAACTCTTCAGCCACAGCAACTCTTCAACCACAGCAACCCTTCAACCACAGCAACTCTTCAACCACAGCAACTCTTCAACCACAGCAACCCTTCAACCACAGCAACCCTTCAACCACAGCAACTCTTCAACCACAGCAACTCTTCAGCCACAGCAACTCTTCAGCCACAGCAACTCTTCAACCACAGCAACTCTTCAACCACAGCAACTCTTCAGCCACAGCAACTCTTCAGCCACAGCAACTCTTCAACCACAGCAACTCTTCAACCACAGCAACCCTTCAACCACAGCAACTCTTCAACCACAGCAACCCTTCAACCACAGCAACCCTTCAACCACAGCAACTCTTCAACCACAGCAACCCTTCAACCACAGCAACTCTTCAGCCACAGCAACTCTTTATTTATTTTATTGTCTCTTGTTCTGTTTGTTTGTGTACAGCACTTTGTTGAAGCTGTGGTTGTTTTAAAGTGCTTTACAAATAAAGTTGAGTTGAGTTGAGTTCAACCACAGCAACTCTTCAACCACAGCAACTCTTCAACCACAGCAACTCTTCAGCCACAGCAATAAAAAACAACAACAACTTCAAACCCTTTAAACCTCCTCGAGTCAAATAGATCCATCAACTGGTAAATCCATCATAAAAACCCACAAACTGACCACAGGAAAGACAAAAAAATGACCAAAATAGACACAAAATGACAAAAAAAAGAGACAAAATGACAAAAAAAAGACACAAAATGACACAAAATGACAAAAAAAGACGTAAAAATTACCAAAATAGACACAAAATGACAAAAAAAGACACAAAAGGACAAAAAAGACGTAAAAAATTACCAAAATAGACACAAAATGACAAAAAAGACACAAAATGACAAAAAAAGACACAAAACGACAAAAAAAGACACAAAATGACAAAAAAGACGTAAAAATGACCAAAATAGACACAAAATGACAAAAAAAGACACAAAAGGACAAAAAAGGTGTAAAAATGACCAAAATAGATACAAATTGACCAAAAAAAGTTAAAAAAAAAAAAAAAAAGTTGGAAAAAGTAAAGTACAAGTACCTCAAAATTGTACATAAGTACATTACTTGAGTAAATGTACTTAGTTACATCCCACTGCTGCTTACAACACATATATAAAGTGGAATATTCTTCTTAGTTTAACCCTCTGAAGTCCAGCAGATTTTGGTTCAAATGTGTCAACTTCCTGCATTAATGTCTGTCTGTGTTCAGCATCTTCCAGTCTGTCCTTACATCACATCATGGCTCCTTTTTCTCCACACAAACTAGCTATCAGTCAGATTTTACATTTTATTTTAATTAACAAAGTATAAAGCTGCCAGGAACCCAAAATACAAACAAAAGACACAGGTTTCTATGGAAATGTACCATTTTTAAAAAACATTTATACACACAAAAACAGCAGAAAAAATAATAAAACTACAAAACAGTCTATTTGCATGTAAATTAATAATAGTAATAGTTTTCATTGTAGAAAGAAAATCCACATTTTAAAAATGTTCTAGAAACATAAATGTGACACTGTGAAAGCTCCTGTGTTTGAACTTTAACTGGCTTTCTCAGCTTGTCTACATATCAGATATAAATAGAGTTATTGCAGTAAATAAAACGTGTATTGTCAATAACTAGATGGACTCCAGAGGGTTAAACAGTGTAATAATGCCAGTGTCAGTGCTGCCCCCTGCTGGCTGACTCACGTCTCTGCAGTTCTCCGACTTGGAGAAGTGGATGAGGTCGTCGTTGTACATGTCCTGAGTGTTGAGCAGGTCGCTGTACTCCCTCTGGCTCAGGTCCTCGGGGTCGATGCCGTTGGCCCGCAGGAACTCCTGGTAGGCCACGCTGAAGGACTGGCCGATGGACTGGGCGATCAGCTGGGCCTGAGGAGGAAGAGGAGGAGGAGGAGGAAGAGGAGGAAGAGGAGGAGGAGGAGAGAGTCAAGGCAATTTTATTTATAGAGCCCAAAATCACAGATTTGCCTCAAAGGGCTTCACAGACTGAACATGGTACGACTTCCTCTGTCCTTAGACCCTCATATCAGCCAGGGAAAAACTCCTCAAAAAACCCTTTTAACAGGGAAAAACTCCTTAAAAAACCCTTTTAACAGGGAAAAACTCCTTAAAAACCAATTTTAACAGTGAAAAACTCCTCAAAAAACCATTTTAACAGGGAAAACTCCTTAAAAAACCCTTTTAACAGGGAAAAACTCCTCAAAAAACCATTTTAACAGGGAAAACTCCTTAAAAAACCCTTTTAACAGGGAAAAACTCCTCAAAAAACCCTTTTAACAGGGAAAAACTCCTTAAAAACCCTTTTTAACAGTGAAAAACTCCTCAAAAAACCCTTTTAACAGGGAAAACTCCTTAACAAAACCCTTTAAACAGGGAAAAACTCCTTAAAAACCCATTTTATCAGTGAACAACTCCTCAAAAAAACCTTTTAACAGGGAAAACTCCTTGAAAAACCCTTTTAACAGGGAAAAACTCCTTAAAAAAACCTTTTAACAGGGAAAAACTCCTTAAAAAACATTTTAACAGGGAAAAACTCAAAAAAAACATTTTAACAGGGAAAACTCCTTAAAAAACCCTTTTAACAGGGAAAAACTCCTCAAAAAACCCTTTTAACAGGGAAAACTCCTTAAAAAACCCTTTTAACAGGGAAAAACTCCTCAAAAAACCCTTTTAACAGGGAAAAACTCCTCAAAAAACCATTTTAACAGGGAAAACTCCTTAAAAAACCATTTTAACAGGGAAAACTCCTTAAAAAACCCTTTTAACAGGGAAAAACTCCTTAAAAAACCCTTTTAACAGTGAAAAACTCCTCAAAAAAACATTTTAACAGGGAAAACTCCTTAAAAAAACCCTTTAACAGGGAAAAACTCCTTAAAAAAACATTTTAACAGGGAAAACTACTCAAAAAACCCTTTTAACAGTGAAAAACTCCTCAAAAAACCATTTTAACAGGGAAAACTCCTTAAAAAACCCTTTTAACAGGGAAAAACTCCTCAAAAAAACATTTTAACAGGGAAAAACTCCTTAAAAACCCTTTTAACAGGGAAAACTCCTTAAAAAACCCTTTAAACAGGGAAAAACTCCTCAAAAAACCATTTTAACAGGGAAAACTCCTTAAAAAACCCTTTTAACAGGGAAAACTCCTTAAAAAACCCTTTTAACAGGGAAAAACTCCTCAAAAACCCTTTTAACAGGGAAAAACTCCTTAAAAACCTTTTAACAGGGAAAACTCCTCAAAAAAACCTTTTAACAGGGAAAAACTCCTTTAAAAACCCTTTTAACAGGGAAAAACTCCTTAAAAAACATTTTAACAGGGAAAAACTCCTCAAAAAAACCTTTTAACAGGGAAAAACTCCTTAAAAACCTTTTAACAGGGAAAACTCCTCAAAAAAACCTTTTAACAGGGAAAAACTCCTTTAAAAACCCTTTTAACAGGGAAAAACTCCTTAAAAAACATTTTCACAGGGAAAAACTCCTTAAAAAAAACATTTTAACAGGGAAAAACTGTTCAGAACAAAATTAGATGTGGAGGCACGATGAATTTTCAATATGGCTCAGTGACGACTGTTTTAGATGAAATTCCACATTAACAATAGATAATATGTGATAGAAACATAAAGTTTGGTACAGTTATAGCCAAAGACATGGAGAACATGTGGAGGGATCAAGACTTTTCAATATGACAATATTAGATGTGGAGGCATGACAAATTTTCAATATGGCAGCCATTTTTCAAGATGGCCACTAGTGACAGCTGTTTATAGATAGATAATATATAATAGATTTCACATTAACAATGGATAATATGTAATATTAGCATCAAATTCAGTACTGTTATGGCCAAATACACAAAAAATACAGATATGGATCCTCATAAATGATCAATGTGACGGTTTATTTTCCAAATTGGCCAGCAACAAGTGCTTTTAGATCAATTTTCATATATTTTTTAAAAATGTACCAAATGTCATGTTTCTATCACATATTATCTATTGTTAATGTGGAAGTTAATCTCAAAACAGGTGGTCATTTTTAAGATGGCCGCCAAATAGAAAATTCATCGTGCCTCCACATCTAATTTTGTTCTATATGTCTTTGGCTACAAGTGTATCAAATTTGATGGTTTTATCATAAAATGCACAATCCTTCTATCATTTCTAGCTAAGCTGACTCACTAAATACAAAGAATGTGTTAATAATGAAGGACTCACGTCCTCGGACTCGAAGACGTGGCAGATCATCCTGTACAGCCGCCTGTCGTCGGCCATGCTGGTCTGCTCAGCTGAGTCCAGGTTCTCCTGAGCGCTGCGGGAACGAACCATCTTGCCCCGAGCCATCAGCACCACCATGTTCCCGATGTCGGCGATGTAGGAGATGGTCCTCAGAGGCAGATCCATTAAAGACTCCTGGTGGTCCAGAAAGATCAGACATCTGTTATCTGTTCTCCGACCATCACTCTGCCCCTCCGGTATTCCAGATGGTGGAGTGGACATTTTCGCGAAAAAAGACCCAGAATGAAAGGAAAACTGTCCAATCTCACAGTTCAGATCAGACAAACTCAGTTGATACGATGAATTTTGGACAAATAATGAAGCAGACAACAACTAAAACATCTCTCTGTCTGTGCATTAATATATATTTTTTATATTTTAGAGTTACTTTTAATGTAAGTCCTTTGCTATCAGTCTAAAGGTCCATTCTGACCTCCTGAGTGTGTAACAGTCAGCTTCAAGCCAGAGACTCCTTGGAAAGGAACAACTTGATACTTGGGATTTGTCAGAAAAGACACAAAATTACCCAAAAAAGAATCAAATTGACCACAAAATGACACAAAATGATCAAAAAAGACACAAAATGACCAAAAAAGACACAAAATGACCAAAAAAAAGACACAAAGTGGCCCAAAAAAGAAACAAAATGACCAAAAAAGATACAAATTGACCACAAAATGATCATAAAAGACACAAAATGACCAGAAAAGACACAAAATGACCGAAAAAAAGACACAAATTGACCAAAAAAAGACACAAAATGACCATAAAATTAAGCAAAAAAGGACTCAAATTGACCACAAAATGACAAAAAATTACCACAAAAAGACACAAATTGACCAGAAAAGACACAAAATGACCGAAAAAAGACACATAATGACCAAAAAAATACATTGAATGACCAAAAAGACTAAAACACATTAACATTGACTAAATTACATTTAGTCATAAAATTAGATATAATTTAAATCACAAAGAGGACTTTTCCAGGTGTGAGAACCTCGTCTGGGCATCATATTTGAAACACAAAGGGGACCTTGAAGTCGTGTCATCTCAAGTGGTTTAAATGTTACTCTTCCAAAGGTTTTTAGGTTTGATGAAGCATCGTTTCCATACCTGAGTGTCTGCATTGAGAACTTTGATCCTCTGCGTTGACATGAAGAGATCGACCTCGGCGGTGGACGGAGCCTCGCTGTCAGGACTCTGAGCAACAACAAGACATGGAGAGAACAGAAGAAACAGCAGGTTGACCAACAGAAGAAGCAACAGGTTGACCAACGGCAGCGAAGGAGAGCAGAGTGACTGTCGAGGTCAGGGGTCGGCAACCTTGACTGACAAAGAGCCAATGTTGGCCATAAAAGAGAAAAAATGTCGGAATGTAGCCAAAAACCTTATTTTGAGCTTTAAAATGAAAACTGAACAGCCTCCTAAGTCTAAATTAGCCAGAGAACATTATTAATTGGTTATATTGAGCATTTATTAAGATAATTTTGTCAGAATGCAGAAGGACACAAGTGCAAACGAGACGCTGGACACTGAAGTAATATCTCCTGAGGTTTGGAATGGAAAGCTAGCCTCGGGAAACTCAAAACTAGACTTGAAGTACACTAGACTTTTGTAAGCTATGATGCACATTTTAGTTGTCAAAACATTTTTTCATACTGTACACTGACAAATATTTGTTTCTTACCAAGATATGCATATGGGTATGCGGTCAGGTTTACCCCTGGCTCAGGGAAAAGGACGCCCCTGCCGTGCATAGTCCACTGGAGGAGCAGGGACCCCTTAGGTATGTAGCACAAGGCCAGCCGGTGTGTGGATACGCCCTGGCTGCATACCAATCCCTGCACCAGCTATGGTTAAATAGTCCTGCTGCCTTGCAGGTAGTCCTTGGTTGAACAATGGCTAAGGGACCACCCCAAACAGAAAAGGGTGACTGAAGGAGTTGCACCCTCAGATGCACTAAGCAAGCGACAAGATTAATGATGTCACGACTTAATAGCACCAGGGTTACAGCCCCTGCCCCCCCAGGCCTTCTAAGTCCACTGTGGGTCCTGCCACTATGTATGATGAACTGGTCCGAAAGCCAGATGGAAGGATCAGCTCTGATTTGGACAAAGATGACCTGGAAACTAAAATTAATTCGTCGCATGACCCCTTGCAATATCAGCACCTTCAATGTTCAGACAATCAACCATGTTTCAAAGAAAGAAGAACTTCTCCACCACGCCCTCCAATATAACATCGATGTGTTCTGCCTGCAGGAGCACCGAATCCATCACACTGAAGTCCTCATGCAGGAAAAGATTGGCGCCTACCTACTTGTATCTGTCTCGGCAGAGAAAAACGCCATTAATGCTACAGTGAGGGGCGTTGGCTTTTTCCTGTCTCCCAGAGCTCAGAAATCATGCCACAGCATTAATAAGATCAGTGAGCGCATTGTGGTCCTAATACTATTAGGCAACCCGCAGACAACTGTCATCTGTTGCTATAGTCCCACCACTGAGGAAAGGTATACACCTGAGACCGAGAACTTCTACAAAGTGCTATCAACTCCTGTGGCTGCTGTTCCTGCACACAACTTACTGACCATAAGAGGTGACTTCAATGCTCAGCTGGGCCCCGATAAGGCCAGATTCACCGACCATAATGACACTAACAAGAATGGCCGATTCCTGACATACTTCATGGAACAGTCGAATCTCATTGCCGCAAACACAAGGTTTCAGAACCGCCCGAACAGACTGTGGACCCATAGGTCTCCTCGTGGATACCTGTCACAGCTAGACTACATCCTTGTTTGGAGGAAGTGGCAAAACAACATCAAAAACTTGTAGCGATGCTGTCATAATTCCGGGAACGCCCCGGACTCCAGCACGCCCTCTGTGCAGCCAATCACAGAAATGCCGGTAGGATAATTCAAAATGGCGGCCCACAGCTACTGAGGAGGAAGAGATCTAGTGGTTCAGTGTTTCTGCTCCGTAACTTGCCAATCCCTGGCAGCGAGTTTGCAGTCCGTATATATTTTGTAGTGCTCGTTTCTTGTGGATTTACCCCTGGCTCCCAAACTCCTGGCCTCTACCCGACGGTCTTCCTCCGAAGTCCGCCGGCAACCGGGAGGTAAAGCCCCGGTCAAAGCTGGTGTATTAGCCGCCGGAGGCGCCACTTAGGTTGAGTTTTGTGTGACCAACTTTTATTTTCAAAAACTGACTCTTTTGTTTATTGGGTACCTGAAAAGGACTATTTTTTGTTTGGAAGGAAGAGACTTATTTTGGTATTTTGGGCTGTGTCAAGTATGGGTTGTATTTTGGGCACTGAATTGTATAATACACTGTGTTGAATTGCTATATCTTGTGTGGTGTGTTTTGTGATTAAGGGGTCGACTTTGACAAAGGTGACTTAAGTCTGGTTGTTAGTAGGGTCCATGCATGGTTAGGCATGGGTCCTGTGTAAGGTTGACAACTAAAAAAAAATATACAAAGAAAATTGTCAGATTAGCTCTGACTGGCACCCCGGCACTGTCTAACCGCTACAAACTGCCGTGCCTACACATCATTTTTAAGTGTGGGTTCAGATCATAAGATAATTCCTAGTACTTTTAAAATAAGCTACAGGCAAAGCAAACTGCCAACCAGAAACCCCATGAAACTGATAGACTGGAAGAAAGTGTCAGCAGATGACACATTAAATCAGGAATTCACAATATCAGTCCACAACAGATACTCTGCTCTTACCGACCAACTGGACAACCCAACCGACATCAGTTAAAAGTATGACAAGCTTGTAGATGCAACCCAGGAAATTGCCCTTGAGAGCCTTCCCAGAAGGAAGAAAAAGTCACATCTGATCTCCAACAGTGATAAAGTGCTGGAGGCAAGAAGGGTACAGAAGAGTGTGGCCAACTCTCAGAGAGCTCCTCCAACAAGGGGCTCTGAATGCAGACTAGATCCTACACCAGAGAGCTTGCAGAGCAGCTCATATATAAAACCAAAGAACTATAAAAGGCGACATGGAGCAGCCTGGGAAGCTCTAAGAGAGATAACAAACAAAAAGGCCTTTCCAATTATAAAGATCAAAGGAGACACCACTCAAGAAAGACTGAACAAATGATTCGGTCACTTCAGCACTCTTTGTGGAAGTCCTGACCAACAATTGGTTGACTTTCTACAATAGGAGGGTGAACAACAAGCTACCCATTGATACCAATCTGTTTACAATGGAGGAACTCCAATCAGTCCTGAAGATATAATAAGGCAAAAAAGCCAGGACCGGATAATATTCCAGCCTTCCTATGGAAACACGAGTGCTTTCACAATCAACTGTTGGAATTCTGCAATGGAACATCCAAGGGTAAAAACAGAAAAAATAGTCAAAAAAACAGGAAATAACGTTCCTTTCTTAAAATGTGTTTGGTCCCAGCCACATGGAGCCTCATGAGGCTCCGGAGCCTCAGGTTGCCGACCCCTGGTCTACAGCATCAAATCTAACTGTTACAGATAAAGAAAACATCATCTGCATCTACAAGAGACATTTGGAAGGTAAATCAGAAATCAAACTCACCTTCTTCCTGTTCTTGGCTTGTTTCTGAGCCGCCTGCAGGGATCAGACAACAGAAACACAGAACATCAGAACAAACAGAACGCCTCATTCACAGACTGTCTCCGTCCCAAATGACAGATTAAAGGACAAAAGGTCCTTAAAGGTGTGTGTGTGTGTGTGTGTGTGTGTGTGTGTGGGAGGACAGTGATGTTGCTGTCTATCAGAGTGACAGCAGCCGGCTGCCAGAGGCCTTTAACAGCAACGTGATCAGAAGGTTGCTGGTTATTAATGTGACAGAGAGAAAGAAGCCTGAAGAGACGACGAGCCTCATGTGGTTCTGACTGTCACGCTTTGTTTCAAATGTTGGCTGGAGTCTCCATTTAATCTAATCTAAAGGTCTAAAACCAGATCAAACAGTAAATCTAAAGGTCTAAAACCAGATCAAACAGTAAATCTAAAGGTCTAAAACCAGATCAAACAGTAAATCTAAAGGTCTAAAACCAGATCAAACAGTAAATCTAAAGGTCTAAAACCAGATCAAACAGTAAATCTAAAGGTCTAAAACCAGATCAAACAGTAAATCTAAAGGTCTAAAACCAGATCAAACAGTAAATCTAAAGGTCTAAAACCAGATCAAACAGTAAATCTGAGGGAAATGACCTTGCTGCATGGACAGATAATTTACCTTGACAAGATTTATTAAATTAAGATTATTAAATCTAGAAATAAGCATTAAATTAACTCTTAAAACCAGATAAATGATCTAACACTTCTAAATCTAAAGTTTTTTTTTATCTTGGTAAGAACCAAATAATCATCAGGTCACTCTGCTCTTATCTGGCTTTAGACCTTTAGATTTACTGTTTTATCTGGTTTTAGACCTTTAGATTTACTGTTTTATCTGTTTTTTTTTTACAGTGTCCTGTCTCTAAATCCTCGTCCCCTCTCGGTTCCTCAGACCTGAACAGAGTCTCTGTCCTGGATCTGTCAGTCAGAGTTCGTGTCCTCTTCATGTCCTCATTTTCTCTGCTCGTCTCCTCCTCAACAACCAGATCTACGTTTCAACGCCTTGCTGTCACTGTGAGCCAACGTGAGAGTAGTTTTAGATTTTTCATTAGTTTTAGCTTTAAATTTTTTAGTGTGACTTTGCTGGTTTCTATAAATATAATGCCTATCATATCATTATGTCAAAATGATGGCTCTAGCATTTACTGATTATTAATTCAAGAATATTTTTACACATATTGAGAAAATAGGTCACGTGTATTTCATTAGAATCAAGAAAAAGTCACTTGTTATCAGTCAGAATACACTAATTCTAAGGTATTTGTGGTTCATTGAGATTAGATATTTTTACTGGTTTTGGAAAGTCTTGACAAGACACATTTTATTGTTCCATTGGCAGATAATTTAGATATTTTTAAGCAAAATACACCTAATTTTTGTGCTTCTTTCCTTGTTTTGTGAGGTGTTTTTGCAGTGCTCCCTCTCAGCCCTGATGAACTCTTTACGTAACCTCCAGTGAGCCGAGGTGAAGCTGCCTGTTTCTACATCAGACCACTGATGTGTGGATGATGCATTGTGCACAGTGAACCCGAGGACTCGTCGTTCTGCCGCTGGCTGTGCTGCTGCTCAGGGTTTCTGCCTTTTTAAAGAGCCGAATATAAAAAGAACCTCCGTTATATCACTGATGATGTCTAAGTGTGTTAGAGAACGGATCAACAATAGACGGATCTGTGAGTTTATCTCTCAGCTCCTTCACGTCTTCAGAGAAAGAGATTTTAATCTGAAGTCTATGGAGTTATGGGATATTTCCTCCATGTCTGACTCCTTCCATCCTGCCTGTGTTCACCACTTAAAACATGTTTAAAGGCCATGTTGGTATATTTTTTTCACCTATATGACCTGATAATAATTGATTTTTTATTCTGACTTAATGGAAAAAAATAATCATATATCCCCTTGATTTAAGATATTTAATCTTACTTAGATTTCAGTTTTTGCAGTGCAACACCTCCACCCTGTGACCAACACCTCCACCCTCTGACCAACACCTCCACCCTCTGACCAACACCTCCACTCTGTGACCAACACCTCCACCCTATGACCAACACCTCCACCCTGTGACCAACACCTCCACCCTGTGACCAACACCTCCATCCTATGACCAACACCTCCACCCTGTGACCAACACCACCCTATGAGCAACACCTCCATCCTATGACCAACACCTCCACCCTGTGACCAACACCTCCATCCTATGACCAACACCTCCACCCTGTGACCAACACCTCCACCCTGTGACCAACACCTCCATCCTATGACCAACACCTCCATCCTATGACCAACACCTCCACCCTGTGACCAACACCTCCACCCTGTGACCAACACCTCCACCTTGTGACCAACACCTCCATCCTATGACCAACACCTCCACCCTGTGACCAACACCTCCATCCTATGACCAACACCTCCACCCTGTGACCAACACCTCCACCCTGTGACCAACACCTCCACCTTGTGACCAACACCACCCTATGAGCAACACCTCCACCCTGTGACCAACACCTCCACCCTGTGACCAACACCTCCACCCTGTGACCAACACCTCCACCCTGTGACCAACACCTCCACCCTGTGACCATCTAACTGTCTCCCTATTGGCCTTAACCTGAGAGGACGAGCTGGTTCTGAGCAGGATGTTTCAATGTTTGTGTCCAAGAAGAAGAAATGTGAGCACCAGCATAGTGAGTTTCACCAGCCAATAGGGAGACAGCTAGAGTGTGGACCAATCAGATGTCTTGGTTTTCAGGCTCCGTAGGGCGGCTGGTATATCGTCTGTTTGACTGATTCTCTCTTAAAATACACCAGTTTACCATATTAGCAGCTGTTTGAATCATCACCTATTTAAGATGCCAGCAGATTTGTGTTTAAATAATCTGAAGTAATCCTAAAAAAAGTTATCTTAGATTTTTTTCAAATGTTGTATTAGCGGGATATATTTTATATAGTATAAATATTCTTTGTGGCAAAGCAATGTTACGATAGTCGAATGATGGTGATGTAAAAAATCTTAGATAACTCTTGTTAGGATTACTTAAGATTAATTATATACAAATATGTTGGCGTCTTAAATGTCTAACAATCTGAGCTGCACAGGACATGTTTGATGTGAGTGAAATGTTTGTGTCCAAGAAGAAGAAATGTGAGCTCCAGCATGTGATTTTAGAGTTCAAGCAAACATTTAGAAAGAAAGAAAGCAGCAGAAATCTGCACAAAATGTGATCCTGAGGAGAATAAATGTTAGCAGGAGAAGGATCTGTTTCACTGGAAAGGAATAAAATCAGGCTCTCAAACTGAACATCTACGCTCTACAATAAAGATAAGATATTTCTTCCATCCTGAAACATGTGATTTTTACAGCAGGGTTCCCATCCTAAAATTATTCTCCAGGACTTTTCCAGCCGCTCCAGAGAAAGTTATCATGCCATAAACTAATACATCGATCCTCTGACCTGCTCATTCTTTAGAAGTGTTCTTTTGTACAGTTGTAACTTGCATTTAACCAGATTGTTTCTCTGTTTATTACTCAAACATTTGATGTTCAGTCTATGGTTATAAATTATGAAATCACGTAGCGTGTGCACAACTTTTAACCTGTTTACATTCTCTCACAAGGCAGAGGGAGGAGAAAAAATCTCCCAGGATAACTTAATAATTTCCAGGACATTTGACCTTTTTTTTCTCATTTTCCAATGTTTTCCATGACTGGAAAATTGGTCAATCATCTTCCAGGTTTTCCAGGACGCGTGGGAACCCTGTTTTTAGTCCTTTCCAGTGAAACATAACATTTTAGAGTTCAAGCAAATATTTAGAAAGAAAGCAGCAGAAATCTGCACAAACTGTGATCCTGAGGAGAATAAATGTGAGCAGGAAACTGGAAAGGAATAAAATCAGGCTCTCAAACTGAACATCTACACTCTTAGCCCCTCACCCGGACTCTGTTCATGGCCTCCTGCGCCTGCTGCATGCGGGCGCTCTTGGAGGGCGTCCTCTCTGACAGCAGGTGTGTGCAGCCCAGGTAGGTAGCAGCAAAGATGATGCCATCAATCAGGTCTTCAGGGTCACATGGTCCCGGGACTGGAGGGACAGAATGCACCAGTTAGACACAGACACACAGAGAAAAGACTACACCAACATCTACACTGTAGAAACTGAATCTAACTCCACAGGGTGGAGGTGTTGGTCACAGGGTGGAGGTGTTGGTCACAGGGTGGAGGTGTTGCACTGCAAAAACTGAAATCTAAGTAAGATTAAATATCTCAGATCAAGGGGATAAATGCTTATTTTCTGTCTGATCAGAGAGTTCTTCTTAGTCAGCAGTTTTTATTTTAGACTGTTTCACTTTTTTGATATAAAGATTCCACAGCTTTTGCCTTATTTCAAGAATTTTAAGAAAAATATTCTCCATAGAGATAAAAATCTTTGTATCTGTGTGAAGAAAAGTTGACTAGTTTTTAGTGTGACTTTGCTGGTTTCTATAAATATAATGCCTATCATATCATTATGTCAAAATGATGGCTCTAGCATTTACTGATTATTAATTCAAGAATATTTTTACACATATTGAGAAAATAGGTCACGTGTATTTCATTAGAATCAAGAAAAAGTTACTTGTTATTAGTTAGAATACACTAATTCTAAGGTATTTGTGGTTCATTGAGATTAGATATTTTTACTGGTTTTGGAAAGTCTTGACAAGACACATTTTATTGTTCCATTGGCAGATCATTTTGATATTTTTGAGCAAAATACACCTAATTTTTGTACTTTTTTCCTTGTTTTTAAGAGCTGGCTTTTTGCAGTGCACCAACTATTTCTAATTTGTATATATGTTTCTGTTATGAAAACAATAAATATAAATACACAGACACAACAAAACCTGTCATCTTTATACCACCAGATGAAATAATGGAGACTGAGCTGAGAATAAATGTATGATTTTCATTCCACTCACCGTCCACAAACGTTGGAAACGGAGGAAGAGATCTGCGAAGCTGAGGATGCACAAAAACAGAGACAACTTTTTATTATTTCTGCTCACATCCTGCAGGTTTCTAACTCATTTACATTCTGCAGGAAGACTTTTACTGCTGTCAGACGTTAGCTCCTGGCAGATAAACACCTTTAGAAGAGAGAGGTCAGTCTGCAGGATTTATCCTCCATGGAGACATTCAGTCAGTCAACAACTACAGCTGATCTAATAGTAGGAAGCAGACTGACAGCAGGAAAAGGTTTTTAGCTGTTAGGAGTCTCTGTACTGCAATAAGGTGTTTAAAAACCAGATAAAACAGACAGATAATTTACCTTGTCATTTTTGGTTAATTTTACATTTTTTTTTGGTCATTATACAATTTTTTTTGGGTCATTTTGAGCATTTTTTGGTCTAGAATTTTTCTTAAATTAAGATTATTAAATCTAGAAATAAGCATGTTGAACTCTTAAAACCAGATAAAGTAAAGCTGCCAGCAGTGATGAACTGGCCCGAGCAGAGTGACCTGATGATTATTTGGTTCTTACCAAAAAAAAAAAACTAGATTTTGAAGTGTTAGATCATTTATCTTTTTTAATTGAGTTAATTTATTATTTTAAGTGTTCAACATGCTTATTTCTAGATTTAATAATCTTAATTTAATAAATCTTGTCAAGGTAAATTATCTGTCCATGCAGCAAGATCATTTCCCTCAGATTTACTGTTTGATCTGGTTTTTAAACACCTTATTTAATTTTTTTACAGTGTGAGGCTTTTGATACTGAATAAAACTTGAATAAAACTAAATGTTTCCTGTCAGACTCTCACCTCCTGGACAGACGGCGGCTGTGGAGGCGACTGTGGCTGAACTGGAGGTCTGGAGCGCTGAGTGGGAGGCTGGTGATGCTGTTGTTGTTGTTGTTGTTGTTGTTGTTGACTGTGTTGCTGATGTGGATGTTGACGCTGTTGATGCTGATTTGGAGGCATGTGTGCATACGGTTGCTGCGATGGCTGTGTGTACGTCTGTGGTGGCGGCCTGGCGGGGTCCCTCTGCTGGGACTGGGGACCCTGGTGGCCCTGGTGGCCCTGGTGGTGGTTTTGGGGGCCCTGGTGGTGGTGTTGGGGACCCTGGTGGTGGTTTTGGGGACCCTGGTGGCCCTGGTGGTGGTTTTGCGGGCCCTGGTGGTGGTTTTGGGGGCCCTGGTGGTGGTTTTGGGGACCCTGGTGGTGGTTATAGTGCTGGGGATGAGGAGCTCTGGCTGACTCGGCTCTCAGCGGACTGAGCGGCTCGGTGTATCGAGAAGGAGACTCAGACTGAGCGGGGGAGTGAGGAGAAGACTGAGAGAGAGAGAAAGAGAGAGAGAGAGAACAGGGACAAAAGAAAGAGAAGAGTAAGAAGAATAAACCATTCCTTTAGAACTGCAATGCATCTACACTGTAAAAAATGTCTGTAGATTTTAGGGTGAAAAACTGTTAAACCATGACAGTAAAAGACGTAAAATGATAAATGAGTTCATTCAGTTTCAGTAACAATGAAACACTGTAAATGTTTATATCAGACAAAACAGGATTTTTTTTTTTTACAGTTTTATGTTTTTATTCTTTTTTTGCCATTTTGCGTCTTTTTGTCATTTTGTGTCTTTTTATGTCTTTTTGTGTCTTTTTGTGATCAACTTGTGTCTTTTTTTGGCCATTTTGCATATCTACATTACTCCACTGTAAAATTCTCTGGCACCGTGTTTGTAACAAAAATATACTGTAATATTTAATGGTAAAATCTTTAATTTATGCAGCATTTATAAAGTATTTTTCTTGTCAATTATATGGCAGAACAGCGTTTCTTTTGATGGAAAAGCTTTTTATTTATACGGTAAAATATGGAATAAAATGTCAATCTTAAACGTGAAATCAACAGTGTTAATATCTGTTAAAGTTCTGGCAACCACAGCTGCTGGTTTTTACCATAAAAACAACAGTTGTTTTTTACAGTGTAGAGCTTCTCAGCTCCTCATTCTGACGCTTCATGACTCATGATTCAGGTTTCAATCCAACACAAGATGAAATGAGAGCCAGGGATGTAAATCATGTTGGAAAACTTCCCGAAAGCAATGAAATGGAATTAATTATTGCAACACTGCAGAGTAAACTCCTTGGGCAATGTCACTCAGCAGCACAGCCTTAAAGGTACAGTCCAACATTAGAGAGAGAAACACAAACAGCAAGAAGAAATGTCAAGAAATAACTGAATAATAATGTAACCCTAGAACTGTTCATGGTTTTAAATGCCTACAAAGATAGAAGCTAAAAATCGACCTATTGTTTCATAATTAATTATTTTCATCATTCAGTATTCCAGGTTTTCCTCAATTAGTTTGTTTTCTTTTATTATTATTTTTTAATAAAATCCCTTTTTGTGTCACTACTCTTCTAATGAACAACATGGGTCAAAAATGACCCATATCCCTTGTTTTTAGCTAAGTAGCTTTCTAAGCTAACTACTTAGCTAACTTCTTGGCTAAGTAGTTAGCTTAGCAAGCTACTTAGCCAAGTAGTTAGCTATGTAATAATACAAAAACGAAGTGTGAGAAGCAAAATGGAAATAATGATCTGTTGTTATCAAAAACAAGATATTTAAAGAATATTTGGAATATTCAATCATATAATAACATGGGAAACGAATGCGGGTCATTTTTGACCCATGTTGTGCATTAGAAGGGTTAAAAAACAGAGTGAGTGATGCTGCGTTCGATTACACTCGGAACTCGGAAAGATCCGACCTCCGAGTCAGAAAAGTGCAATAGAACGGCCCTTGAACTCGGGATTCCGAATCGGGATCTGGTCTGTTATGTGTCATTTAATTTAGCATTTGTGTTACTAAAAGTGTAGGATTACTTTGTAGTGGTATTTACACTCCCACTCTGTTAATTAAAGAGTTTGTGTGAGCGTAGTAGGGACGAAAAAGCACAGTGAAAGTGTAAAAAACATTATAGTTTTTTCCATATTTAAACTACATTAGTCTATAAGGTGTAATACTGCACTTCTTTTTATTATATCCAGGAAATTGATAAAATGTAATTATATTTTTGTCGAGAGTTGACAGCTGTGCAGCTTGCAGAAGTCATACAGCATACAACGTTTCTCTTTCTCTCTCTCTCTCTCTCTCTCTCTCTCTCTCAGGTAGCTGATGTACTTCCCCAGAATAATTTTTAAATGCTTCAAAGACATCCAAACAAACATCAGTTTGCTGTGGTCTGCCATATTTTCCAAGCTTGAGCAATGAAACGCATTTACCTCGGAAGTCGGAATTACGAACTCTGATCTTTCCGAGTTCTGAGTGCAATCGAAAGCAGCATTAGTGTTGGGGCTGGGTGAAGTCCTACTCACATGTCCAGCTGTAGTCTGCAGGGGGAATCCCTCCTCGGTGGGGCTCACCTCCTGCCTCATCACCCAGATCGGCTCCACGGGTTTGTCGGGTGTGTAGGGCGAGCGTATCGTCTTGGTCTTCACCTCCTCGATCGCCTCCTTTATGTCTTTAATGGCGATGCTGATGGCGTCTCCTGAGCCCCTCGGACCGTCTTCCCCTTGGGGACCCGCCGCGGTCAGCTCCTCCGGGGCCTCTCCGGAGCTGCTGTGCCCAGACGAGGGGCTCCTGGCCTGGGTCTCCGCCGGTCTGGGGGCCTGCCTGCGACCTTTGGCAACGGGACTTTGGTCGCCACCGTCCCCCTCGCCGTCGGACTGTCCGTCATAGTGGTGCAGCCGGCAGCCCACGGACCGGTCCACAGGGGGGCACTGCACAAAGTCAGCTCTTGAAAACAAGAAAAAAGTACAAAAATTAGGTGTATTTTCCTTAAAAATGGCAAAATTATCTGCCAATGGAACAAGAAAATTAGTCTTGTCAAGACTTTGCAAAACAAGTAAAAATATCTAATCTCAATTAACCCACAAATACCTTAGAATTAGTGTATTCTAATTAATAACAAGTGACTTTTTCTTGATTCTAATGAAATACACGTGACCTATTTTTCTCAATATGTTGAAAAATATTCTTGAATTAATAATCAGTACATGCTAGAGCCATCATCTTGACATAATGATATGCATAGGCATTATATTTATAGAAACCAGCAAAGTCACACTAAAACTAGTGAACTTTTCTTCAGACAGATACAAAGATTTTTATCTGTATGTAGAATATTTTTCTCAAAATTCTTGAAATAAGACAAAAGCCGTGAAATCTTCATATCAAACAAGTGAAACAGTCTAAAATAAAAACTGCTGACTAAGAAGAACTATGTTATCAGACAAAAAATAAGCAGATATCCCCTTGATCTGAGACATTTCATCTTACTTAGATTTCAGTTTTTGCAGTGAGTGGTGTGACCCGCGGTCTCTGGCCGGCCTCGGGGCGTACTGGGAGCCCTTGTTGGGGGACGATGGAGCCCCTTTCTGTACATTCTCCTGTCTATGGCTGGTAAAGGGCTCCTGGCGGGACTCCTCATTAGACTCAGTCCTCCAACCAGATTGCCTGCGAGGTTCTCTGTGTAACTCGGGGTAGGAGGCCTTCAGGGGCTCTGGGAAAGAGTTGGGATGGGATTTTGGCTCCGAGTACGACTCGTAGGCAGGCTCCTGGTACGGCTTTTGGTGGGACTCTGTATAAAAGTCTGCATAGGTTTTAGGATAAGAGTCGGAGCAGGAGGTGGCGTGAGACAGCGAGCACGACTCGGAGCAATCCTCATCTTCTTCATCTTCGGGTAGCAGGTCGTTGTCGGGCACGGGACTCATACTGGTGTCCTCCTCGGTGAAGTGGTCCAGCTGGGGGAATGGGGGAACGTCCGGGGAGGAAGGAGGAGTCGGGGAGTGGAGCGGAGGAGGACTGTGGAGAGGTCCGTCCATGCTGAGGGAGGCGGCGCTCTCCGTGTCGGAGCAGAGATCAGTGATTTCACTTCCCTGAGCTGCCATATCCTCGGCTACCTCGTCCATCACCTCGTCCTGATCCTCCTCCACCATCTCCTCCTCCACCATCTCCTCCTCCACCACCTCCTCCTCCACCCTCTCCTCCTCCACCCTCTCCTCCTCCACCACCTTCTCCTCCTCCACCACCTCCAAACATTCCTCTGCTTCGCCACCGACTGCCTGCGTGTCGTTTTGGCTGCAGCTGGAGTTTCCGGTGGCTGACTTGCGGTCTTCATCATCCTCCGCTTGCTCTTCTTGTTCTTCTTCCTCCTTCTGCTTCACTTCCTCCAATTTCTCTTCACACTCCACTTTTCCCTCCTCCCCGAGGTCCTGCGGTTGAGTTTGCGTGTTCTTCTGGGTTGCGGGACCCGTTGAGAGGTGGGTCGGAGTGACGACAGCGACGGGAGTCCGGTGAGGAGATCCTCTGTCCTGCAGTTGATCGGTTCCAGGATCACCCGGTGATCGTTGCTGTACCTGAGCCTTCACCGGAGCCTCTCGCTCCTCCGAGTCCTGAAGAGTCTCTCTGACCGGCTGCCTCGGTCTGGGACCTCGGAGCCTGGGGTTAGGGTCCCCGTGGCGGCGGTACCGGGCGACACCAGGGCGGGGTTGCTGGATGGGACGAGAATCCAGACTCACGTCCCCTTCTTGCCTGAAAGCAGACCCTGCCGGAGCCTGACCAGGACTATGAACCTGACCAGGACTATGAACCTGACCAGGACTATGAACTTGACCAGGACTCGGAGCCTGACCAGGACTTGGAGCCTGACCAGGACTTGGTGCCTGACCAGGACTTGGAGCCTGGCCCTGGCCTGTTGGAGGTCGCCGTCGATGCCGAGGGGGTCCACGACCTGCATGGTGGTGGTGTTGGTGAGGATGATGATGGTGGTGGTGGTGGGGGTTCGGCTCCCCGTCCTGGTTCAGCATCTGACACGGCCTCCAGGACCGGCGTACCGGAGGGTCACCGGGTGACGTCCCGTTGGGCTGCCTGCTCCTCGGAGGCCCCTTGTGCTCCTCGCCGGGCCCTCCCGATGCCTCGTCCTGATACTTGTGGCTCATGGCGGCAGTGTGATCGGACTCCAACTCTCAAAACATCCTCCTCCTCTCGTCTCCAAGGAAACCAGCTCCGAGCACAGCCTGGCAGATCAACAGGGAAAAGGAAAGGAAAGGTTTTAGTTTACATGTAAAACAAAAACCTTATTGGGAGGATATCAAATATCAGTACTTTTTGAACACAGACTCAAATGTCTCCATAGCAACCAGTATTGAAAAGTAAATGCTTGTTTTTTCATCTTGCTTCAAGCAAACTTGTGCATTTTATAATAAAAGCATCAAATTTGGTACACTTGTAGCCAAAGACAGAACAAAATTAGATGTGGCGGCACGACGAATTTTCAATATGGTGGCCATTTTTCAAGATGGCAGTGACCAGCTGTTTTGAGATTAAAATTTGCATTAACAATAGATAGTAGGTGATAGAAACATGAAATTTGGTACAACTATAGCCAGAGAAATGGGGAACATGTAGAGGGATCAAGACTTTTCAATGTGGTGACCATTTTAAAAAATATATGAAAATTGATCTAAAAGCAGTTGTCACTGGCAGCCAATTTGGAAAATGAACCGCCATATTGATCATTTATGAGGGTCTATATCTGTATTTTTTTGTGTATTTGGCCATAACGGCACCAAATTTGAGGAAATCTATTATATATTATCTATCTATAAACAGTTGTGACTGGTGGCCATCTTGAAAAATGGCTTCCATATTGAAAATTTGTCATGCCTCCACATCAAATTTTTTTCATATTGAAAACCTGGACCTGGACCAGGACCAGGACCAGGACCTGGACCTGGACCTGGACATGCGAGCATCAAATCATGTGCGTGTCATTTAGTTGCTGTTTCTTCGTCTCTGTCCTGCATCCTGCACGTCATGTGAATTACTTATATTGTTTTCATCAAATATGCATCTCCTACATTTTGAACATGTACATGCTACTATGCCTCATTAATTCCCCACCCCCTATATATATATATATATATATATATATATATATATATATATATATATATATATATAGTGGTGGTGCTGAGGCCGGGGACTCCCTCTGTCTGTCTGACTGTCTGTCTCTACTCCACTAACAGTGAAACCTAAATCCTCCTCAGGGATTCATCTTTAATCTGGAACACATTCATCTGTCCACCAGCTGGCAGATGGCACAGGACAGGAGGAGGACGAGGAGGAGGAGTATGAGTAAGAGGAGGAGGAGGAGGAGGAGGAGGAGGAGGAGGAGGAGGAGGAGCTGGAGGAAGAGGAAGAAGAGGAGGATGAGTAAGAGGAGGAGGATGAGTAACAGGAGGAGGAGAAGGAAGTGGAGGAGGAGGACGAGTAAGAGGAAGAGGAGGGCCAGGAGGACGAAGAGGAGTACAAGTATGACTAGGAGGAGGAGGAGAAGAGGAGGAGGACGACGAGGAGGAAGAGGAGAAGGAGGAGGAGGACAAGTAAGAGGAGGACAAGGAGGACGAGGAGGAAGAGGAGGACGAGTAAGAGGAGGAGGAGGAAGGGGAGGAAAAGGAGGAGGAGGACAACGAGTATGAATAAGAGGAGGAGGAAGAGGAGGAGGACGAGGAGTTAGAGTAGAAGGGGGACAAGTAAGAGGAGGAGGAGGACGAGGAGGAAGAGGAGGAGGAGGAGGAGGAAGAGGACGAGGAGGAAGAGTATGAATATTATGAATGTAATCTGAGGATCTATCAGTTGTGAGCAGGTTGAGGAGGACACCAGAACTAGAAGCTCCAGAATAATAAAGTGTCTCCAGGAGAAGAAAGAAAAGGTCACCAGCCTGTTTATGAACATGAAAGCATAAAAGCATTTTCATTATTGCTCCTCCATATGTTCCACTTTCATAACTTATTCATCTGACCTCAACGATCAGCTGGATCCATAAATGTGAGACTGTATGCATGAGACATCTTCATCCTCAACGTCTGTAACTCAACTATTAACGGCTCACGAACATCTCACAGATGAACTCATAAACCATCATCATAAACCACCACTGATGTTTATAAAGACGTGGAAAAGGCAACAAAGTATCCAGTCAAACTGAACTCAACTGATATCAAACAACAACTGCAGCATTTCATCAAACACACACAAACAACAAGCTGCACTGATCTCAGGTTTTTGGAATGAAACATAAAAAAAACTTTGCAGCATTATTTCAACAACTATTGATATTCCTAAAGGTGAGCCTGCTACGCCCTCTGGAAAACACTAAAACGCTAAATGCGAACGCTAAATATCAATACTTGGAGGCCATGAATCGATATAATATTGCCACGCAAAATGTCACGATACTATCCATCCATCCATTCTCGTCCGCTTATCCGGGGCCGGGTCGCGGGGGCAGCAGGATAAGCAGGGCGCTCCTGGACCCCGAGGCATTCCCAGGCCAGGAGAGAGATATAATCCCTGTAACAAATGTTTCCCTGTATCGAACAGCCTGCCGATCTGAGATAATAAGCCATTAGTTTGAGAACAATTTCTCATTTGAGTTACTGAGACATCATTTTGAGAAACATTGTCATTATTTTGAGAAAATGCTTCATTATTTTGAGTGTCTTATCATTTGAGTTACTAAGTCGTTTTTTCAAGACAATGTCTCATTATTTCTTTAAATGTCTCATTATTTCTTTAAATGTCTCATTATTTCTTTAAATGTCTCATTATTTTGAGAAAATGCCTCATTATTTCGAGTGAGTGTCTCATATTGGATTAACAGGTAGCAGAAGGTTTGCTCATCTTATATGTGCAATTATATAAATTCTTGCAGAAGAGTGAGAGGTCAAAGGTTAATGTGGATCCTGTAATCTGAGCTGAATCACCAGGGAGGAAGATGAAGGAAGCAGCAGGAGAGAGGGCGACTCCCCGGGAGGTTACCTTCCCTCGCCGCCTGGCGTTTACATGGAGGTAACGGGGAGGGGAGGGGTCACAGATGGCCTGGTAGCAGCCAGGGAAACGTCCAACATCCATCTGTCACTGCAGTGAAAGCTGCTGCTGGAGGATTTACAGCCCATTAACTCTGATCTCCTCCTGACCAACAACAACACACGTCTGCTGCTATACGTCCACCACTGATTATTCTATAGCAGGGGTCTCAAACTGGCGGCCTGCGGGCCAATTGTGGCCCTCGTGACGATATTTTGTGGCCCCCACCTTGATATGAAATTTTAATGCGAGTTTTATATGAATGGCCCTTTACCATGTTGTGTGTGGAAGGTCCTTTTAATTACTTTTTTGGTAATTCTGTGTGTTTTTGGTAATTGTGTGTCTTTGTGACGTAAGTCGCGAAAAACTGCCCAAAATTTTGCATTGAAGTGAATGGGACGGCCGAAAAAAAATTAGGGAAAAAGAACAATAATTGGAGATTTTCAAACGTCTACTTCTCCGGCATAATTTCACCTAGAGACTCCATTTAAACTTTAAACAGTAGACACAAGTCTTGTGTATCGGTGTATTAATCCACGTTTCGATAGGTCATATAGTTTTTTATCAATCCCTGTTCAATGACCATGATCATTTTTGGAGAAATTCTGAGATTATAATGGGTGTGTATTGCACGGAATGTTCGTGTCACAGTGTGTGATGTCATCGCCAGAGTGTAGAGGGAGAGAAGAAACTGTCAAAAAATAAATTTGAAAACTGCGCTCCAGGCCGCAAATTCCACTCTACAGAAATAATTTATACATAGAAACGTAGGAAAATTAGTCTTCTCCCTCACAATCCTCTGGTAAAGCTGTCAGAGTTATAGTTTGGGCGTAGGACGCACAGATGATCCACCAACACCACCAACAGCCTCATTGGCTCCCACATTAAAAACGCAGGAAGATTTCTGAACAAGGGAGATGTAATAATTTTTTTGATCGCTCTAACAAAGCTATTTTTTCATTTTTCTTAAAAAAAAAACATATGTAGACGTTCAGGAAGAACTCAGGACGCTCAAAGTGAGGTCGGATCAATGATAGGTATTATGGTTTTGCCAAAAATGCTTTCTGTTCGAGGCCAGAATTTCAACTCTGTCCACCTCTGTTACGGAACATTGGCAGTTGGTGTCAGTTAATTCTGTTGATTGCTTTGATCTGATTGCCTTTGATCTTTGATGTGATTACAGTTACAGATACACACACATGCGCGTAAGTGCGCACACTCCTCCAGATACACATGTTTCACACACACACACACACATTTTGAGGTTAAAGGTCATAGGTTGCTGTATAAATAAATACTTGTAAAGGAATGCTTGTTGTAGGTGTGCTTCTTGTATATTATATAGTATCATAACATTACTAGTATTAATTGTTATAAATCTCTGAAGAATCTCATCATAGTGTACACACACCGGCAGTAGTGGCCCTTTCACTATTTACCCAGAGGACATTTTCTACTTACAATAGTTCTACCGGTCAGTTAGAACCATGTCGTCTATTAAAGTGTCAGGAAGTTGTGAACAGAGTGGCGACCAGATACAAGTCTGAACATACGGTTGCCATATTTAGTCACCTTGTATTTTGACTAATTAAGATCATATTCAGTTATAAATCAGAGTTTGGGAAAAAAAATCAATACAGCATATTATCATGATATTTTGCGTAGCGATATTATATGGATTCATGGCCACCAAGTATTAATAACAATTTCATAATTTGTATATTTATCCATTTAAGATGTGTTTTTTTCAATAATAATTTAAAGTCTTTTGTGCTACTGTTTTGTTCAAAATGTTTGGGACGTCGGTTCTTATGGGTTAAATGAAGAGCGCCATCTAGTGGAGTCAGAAAATAAAGAAAATGCTTCATGAAGCTTCATTAGGACATCACTAATGTCAGGCAACATGTGATGCAGGTTTCAGTGTGTTCAGTGGTTCATGTTGCAGCAGACAGACTGACCAACACTACACACACCTGAAAACTCACCTGTTTCTATTACAGACGAATATATATAAAATATAATAATGCAGCTTGGAGAAAAAAGTCATGCAACCTCCTTCAGATGCAAGTAAATGACTGTTAAACTGAAATTAAATAATCATTCTTAACTCGGCAACATCTAGTGGACTGAAAAAACACTAAAATATATTAATTTAGTAGCGAAACGTTTCAATTGGACTTGTAGTATTAATAATTTATAAGATTAAATATCAATACCTGGCATGTGAGTATCAACAGAATATTTTCATGCAAAATGTTGATACAAATAAGTAATTCAAATAGTAAATCAATCAGTTAAGTTTGATTGAATTCTTGTTTATTGAGGACTGTGTCAAATTTAAAACAACTGCAGCTACAGCTACAGTTTTATATAATTTATATATAATTATTTATAATAATAATAATATTTTATTAAGAGTTTTCATGTAAATACAAGAGCAAAAATCCAACCTTACCTACCAACTTTATCTTCTTTTTAACTCTTTAGTGTCCTTGTTGTATTCTGTCTTTTTTTATATTATTGTTTTTATTTATTCTACCTCAGTATTTTATTCTATTATATTTTATTTAAATATCTATCTATCTATCTATCTATCTATCTATCTATCTATCTATCTATCTATCTATCTATCTATCTACAAAGTGATTAAATAGCAAATAAAAGACATTACAATCTGCTCTGGGAAACAGTGATAGTTAATGTTCTCATGTTTAATATTCTGAACTGGAAAATTACTATATAATAATAATAATAATAATATAAAATAATCATTTACTGCAACTGTTGTCACTTTAAAAGGATTCTCATCATCTTTCTATTCCTGACAGCATGATTCATCCTCACACACACACACACACACACACACACACACAGTGACAGTGTGTGTGTGTGTGTGTGTGTGTGTGTGTGTGTGTGTGTGTTGTGGTGCATCACATTGATTCCTACAGTGTGTTTACTGAGAAGCTCCAGAGAAACATTCATCCATCAGCAGGTGACAAACTGGCAGGTGCTTTTATTTTGAAGGCTTACGGGCTTCTTAAAGCGGCCTTCAACCATTTTATTATGTTAAAATGATTTTTAAAAAACCTGCTTTCTGACATCTGGTGCTCATTATGAGGTGGTGATATCAGCTCTCCCACTCTTTATTTATTTATTAATTTATTAATGTATTTATTATCTGTAGATGCGTTAATGCTCCTCTTGTTACCTTGGTGATAAAAACACGGACTGAACCTCCTCCAGGATCTCCTGGATCCTCTGATCCCTGAGCCCAGCACGGCTCATATGCATTAGAAATAAAGTGCAGTAAGCCCTGCAGTCACCTGTCCTCCTGTCCCCATGTCTCCATGTCCCCGTGTCTCCATGTCCCCATGTCTCCATGTCTCCATGTCCCCGTGTCTCCTGTATACTGACGCTCCAGATTAAATCCCTGCAGGTGTCGCATCCACCATCAGACCTGAACACCTCCGTCCTGCAGCCCGAACACATTAACCCGGACCAACCCGGCCCCGGATCCCTGTCCCCGGATCCCTGTCCCCGGGTCTCCGTCTGTCGGACATTTATTATAACGTTTATTATAAGATGAATTATTTTACCTGGCTGTCAGAAGGAGAATCGAGGCCCGGGTCCGGATCCTGCAGTCCTCATGTCCCCGCTGTCCCTTTCAGACAACTTGTTCGGATTAAAGCGCTCAGCTCCTCCTGCTGCTCCTCCTGCTGCTCCTCCTGCTCCTCCTGCTCCGTGACATCACAGCGGATTATGATGCACAAAGCGCCTTTAGAGCCGCGGAGCTGCTGCAGCCTGTATCGGTCCTCCGGCCTGAGAGGAGCCTCCTCCCACCACCAGACCAGGAGCAGGGCTCTGAGACTGCAGAGTCAGACCCGCAGCTCTAGACCTCCTCTGTTCACCACAGCGCCTCCTGCTGGACGGATGGAGAACTGCAACTACAGCAGATATCACAATCTCTGGAGGCAGATCTGTGACAAAATGTTCAAACACTTCTTCAAATTCAAACAAGACCCCTGGTATTTTATATTTTGTATTTTGTATTTTTTTGCATTTTGTATTTTTTTTGTATTTTGTATTTTTTGTATTTTGTATTTTTTTGTTGTTGTATTTTTTGTATATATTTTATTTTTTTTGTATTTTCTATTTATTTGTATTTTGTATTTTTTTTGTATTTTGTATTTTTTTTAATCTTTTGAATTTTTATATTTTTTTATTTTGTATTTTTTTGTATTTTGCATTTTTTTAATTGTATTTCTTATTTTGTATTTTTTTTGTATTTTTTGTATTTTGTATTTTATTTTACTTTGGATTTTGTATTTGTTTTTCGTATTTTTTTTGTATTTTGCATTTTTTTGTATTTTTTTGTATTTTGTATTTTGTATTTTTTTTGTATTTTCTATTTTATGTATTTTTTTGTATTTTCTATTTTATGTATTTTCTATTTTTTGTATTTTGTATTTTGTATTTTGCCCCTTTTTCAATGGAAGCCTTTCAAACTATTGTTAACTAACTTTTGTTCCATGAAACCGAAGCGTGATGTGTTTTAATTAAACATGATTAAATGATTAAAGCAATTGTAACAAAAATATACTGTAATATATATATATACAAGCCATCATTTTTGCATTTATTTTTTGTAAAAACACTTTTTCTCACTATTAAATGTACTAAACACCATATCTCTAACAGAAATATACTGTAATATTTAATGGTAAAATCTTTAATTTATGCAGCATTAATAAAGTATTTTATTGACAATTATATGGAAGAACAGCTTTCTTTTGATGGAAAAACTTTTTATTTATACGATTAAATATGTAATAAAATGGCAATCTTAAACGTGAAATCAACAGTGTTAATATCATTTTACCGTAATATTATAAAAAGTTGCACCGTATTTATTACGGTAAAGTTCTGTTTTCAGTCAGTTCAGTTTTTTTGTTTTTTTTTACAGTGTAATACAAAAAAGGCAACAAGAAAACACAGGCAGAAAGACCAAAGAGACAGAAAGGGAATCAAATTTTTTTTTTATTGTTTGTGTTATTACATCAGCTCAATAAAACAGATAATATTTCAGATTATTGGTTCTGTATTGGAGCTGGTTTGTTTTTCCTTAAAGTGGATCCAGCAGTCCTCAGTGAGGTCCACAGAGTCCCAGCAGGATCTTCTCATAATGTCCCTTAGTGTCCTCCTGTGGGACAGACAGAGACATTTACTGTCTTTAGTTTCTGACTGAATGAGACGAAAACAGCACATGAAGCCATTCAAGAACACTTTAACCCTTCACAAGCAGCTCATTTTATTTACACTGTAAAAAGGTTAAAAACCAGATGAAACACTAAATCTGAGGGAAATGATCTTGCTGCATGGACAGATAGTGTGTCTGTTTTTCTGACGATTTTTTTCTGTTTTTCTGACGATTTTTTTCCGACAAAATTTTCTGTTTTTCAAAGTAATATTTTCCTGTTTTTCAAAGTAATTTTTTCCTCTTTTTCTAACTTTTTTTGTTTTTCTGACAATTTTTTCTGTTTTTTATTAAAACTAGAGATAAGCATGTTGAACACTTAAAATAAGAAATTAACTCTTAAAACAAGATAAATTATCCAACACTTCTAAATCTAAAGTTTTTTTTTTTATCTTGGTAAGAAACAAATAATAATAATAATTATAATATAATATAATGTAACTAGAAAATTTCCTCTGGGGAAATTCTGAAAGGGCCACGGGGGCTACTGCCGGTATGTGTACACTATGATGAGATTCTTCAGAAATTTATAACTATGCTCTTTAACCTCAAAATGTGTGTGTGTGTGTGTGTGTGTGTGTTTGAAGCATGTGTATGCATGTGTGAGGAGTGTGCGTGCTTACGCGCATGTGTGTGTGTGTATCTGTAACTGTAATCACATCAAAGATCAAAGGCAATCAGATCAAAGCAATCAACAGAATTAACTGACACCTGTAGAATGTTCCTGAACAGTGACAGCAGCCAGAGGTGGACTGGAATTTCTGGCCTCGAACAGAAAGCATTTTTGGCAAAACCATAATACCTATCATTGATCCGACTTCACTTTGAGCGTCCTGAGTTCTTCCTGAACAGCTACATATGTTTTTTTTAAGAAAAATGAAAAAATAGCTTTGTTAGAGCGATCTAAAAAAACTGTTCCATCTTCCCTTTTTCAGAAATCTTCCTGTGTTTTTAATATGGGAGCCAATGAGGCTGTTGGTGGTGTTGGTGGATCATCTGTGCGTCCTACGCCCAAACTATAACTCTGACAGCTTTACCAGAGGATTGTGAGTGAGAAGACTATTTTTCCTACGTTTCTATGTATAAATTATTTCTGTAGAGTGGAATTTGCGGCCTGGAGCGCAGTTTTCAAATGTATTTTTTGACAATTTTTTCTCTCCCTCTACACTCTGTGTGTGTCAGTATTCCAGGTGTGTGTCAGTATTCTAGGTGGGTGTCAGTATTCTAGGTGTGTATCAGTATTCAAGGTGTGTGTCAGTATTCTAGGTGTGTGTCAGTATCTCAGGTGTGTGTCAGTATTCCAGGTGTGTGTCAGTATTCAAGGTGTGTATCAGTATCTCAGGTGTGTGTCAGTATTCCAGGTGTGTGTCAGTATTCAAGGTGTGTATCAGTATCTCAGGTGTGTGTCAGTATTCCAGGTGTGTGTCAGTATTCATGGTGTGTATCAGTATCTCAGGTGTGTGTCAGTATTCCAGGTGTGTGTCAGTATTCAAGGTGTGTGTCAGTATTCTAGGTGTGTGTCAGTATTCCAGGTGTGTGTCAGTATTCAAGGTGTGTGTCAGTATCTCAGGTGTGTGTCAGTATTCCAGGTGTGTGTCAGTATTCAAGGTGTGTGTCAGTATTCTAGGTGTGTGTGTCAGTATTCAAGGTGTGTGTCAGTATTCCAGGTGTGTGTGTCAGTATTCAAGGTGTGTGTCAGTATTCCAGGTGTGTGTCAGTATTCTAGGTGTGTGTGTGTGTGTGTGTGTGTGTGTCAGTATTCCAGGTGTGTGTCAGTATTCAAGGTGTGTGTCAGTATTCCAGGTGTGTGTCAGTATTCCAGGTGTGTGTCAATATCTCAGGTGTGTGTCAGTATTCTAGGTGTGTGTCAGTATTCAAGGTGTGTGTCAGTATTCCAGGTGTGTGTCAATATCTCAGGTGTGTGTCAGTATTCTAGGTGTGTGTCAGTATTCAAGGTGTGTGTCAGTATTCCAGGTGTGTGTCAATATCTCAGGTGTGTGTCAGTATTCTAGGTGTGTGTCAGTATTCAAGGTGTGTGTCAGTATTCCAGGTGTGTGTCAATATCTCAGGTGTGTCTCAGTATTCAAGGTGTGTGTCAGTATTCAAGGTGTGTGCCAGTATCTCAGGTGTGTGTGTGTCAGTATTCTAGGTGTGTGTCAGTATTCAAGGTGTGTGTCAGTATCTCAGGTGTGTGTGTGTCAGTATTCAAGGTGTGTGTCAGTATCTCAGGTGTGTGTCAATATTCAAGGTGTGTGTCAGTATCTCAGGTGTGTGTCAGTATTCAAGGTGTGTGTGTCAGTATTCAAGGTGTGTGTCAGTATTCCAGGTGTGTGTCAGTATTCCAGGTGTGTGTCAATATCTCAGGTGTGTGTCAGTATTCTAGGTGTGTGTGTCAGTATTCAAGGTGTGTGTCAGTATTCAAGGTGTGTGTCAGTATTCAGGTGTGTGTCAATATCTCAGGTGTGTGTCAGTATTCTAGGTGTGTGTCAGTATTCAAGGTGTGTGTCAGTATTCCAGGTGTGTGTCAATATCTCAGGTGTGTGTCAGTATTCTAGGTGTGTGTCAGTATTCAAGGTGTGTCTCAGTATTCAAGGTGTGTGTCAGTATTCAAGGTGTGTGCCAATATCTCAGGTGTGTGTGTGTGTGTGTGTGTGTCAGTATTCAAGGTGTGTGTCAGTATTCTAGGTGTGTGTCAGTATTCAAGGTGTGTGTCAGTATCTCAGGTGTGTGTGTCAGTATTCAAGGTGTGTGTCAGTATCTCAGGTGTGTGTCAGTATTCAAGGTGTGTGTGTCAGTATTCAAGGTGTGTGTCAGTATCTCAGGTGTGTGTCAGTATTCAAGGTGTGTGTCAGTATTCCAGGTGTGTGTCAGTATTCAAGGTGTGTGTCAGTACTCCAGGTGTGTGTCAGTATTCAAGGTGTGTGTCAGTATTCAAGGTGTGTGTCAGTACTCCAGGTGTGTGTCAGTATTCAAGGTGTGTGTCAGTATTCAAGGTGTGTGTCAGTACTCCAGGTGTGTGTCAGTATTCAAGGTGTGTGTCAGTATCTCAGGTGTGTGTCAGTATCCCAGGTGTGTGTCAGTATTGATGGTTTATTACCAGAATGGCCTCCTGCAGGCTGGTGTCGTACATGGCTCTGTACTCCTGGATGATCTTCTTCAGGTCGACCTCGGAGCGACTCACCATCACCCTGATCAGCGTGTCCTCACAAGTCCCGTGGCCCTGAAACACAGCAGACACTGTGTTTAGTCAGGAGTTCTCAATCAATGTTGGAATGTCGGGAAGAAATATGTATTATTGCAACCAACTGCATGTGCGTGTGGTTGATTACATAACGGAGAACTACAGTGAAGCAACAAGATCAATGTTGGTCAGAACTCCAAATATCTGACCTCTGAATGTTTGAGAGCTGCAGGGATTCAACTACAATCATGGAGTGAATAAAGTCAGTGGATGGAGCCTCTAGGGCCTCACATGTTATTTTTTTTACAGTGTAGGGCCTCACATGTTATTTTTTTTACAGTGTAGGGCCTCACATGTTATTTTTTACAGTTTAGGGAATCACAGTCAATCACAATCACCCAAAAAAATAACAGGATTATTCAGTCTAAATTACAGTTTTTGCTGATATTTACATTTAAATTGACAGTAGAAAACCCACTGTATTGTTTTTACACACACACACACACACACACACACACACACACACACACACCTTCATGGCGTGATGGAGTTTCTCAGCGAAGACAGCTGGAGTGTTCCAGGAACATTTCACTAAAAACATCAGAGACACAAACAAACAAACAGACAAACAAACAAACAAACAGTGAGAACCAACAAGCTGCTTTTGGTCAGTTTTAAATAATCATTTTAAAATAAAAGTAAAATAGACAGATTGTTTTATAACATTTCCTGCAGCAGTTCAGGGTCTTTTAGGTGACTTTTACTCTCAGAATCACCATGACGTCTAACCAACGTCTAATGACTAGTGATGTATCAATGAAGCTTCATGAACCATGTTCTTTATTCTCTGAGTCACTAGATGGAGCTCTCTGTTCAACAAAGAGCTGAAATCACTCTGTTACCATAGTTACCATAGTTACCATAGCTTGAGCCTCTTTCTTTAAATGAAGAGCTCCATCTAGTGGACTCAGAAGATAAAGGAACTGGTTCATGGAGCTTGTTTGCAGTGATTGTGGTGGAACAGCTCCAGTCTGATAGGAGAACCAGCTCTGATGATGATGATGATGAAGAGAAATAAAATAATCTCACCGATGTCGATAAGACAGTCCTCGATGTCTCCTCTCAGGTGCATGTCCAGAGCTTTAGGAAGAGACACGTCACTGCCGGCAGCGTAGTGCTGGAACACTACACAACAACACAACAACAACACAACACAACAACAACAACAACAACAACAACAACAACAACAACAACAACAACAACACATCAAC